>NC_089250.1:190022015-190191731 GCF_963930625.1 Muntiacus reevesi | reverse complement strand
GTTACACAAGCCATCAAAATCCTCTTTTTAAATTAAAAATAGCTTGATTTGGTTTTTTTTCACTTGCAGTGAAAAGCCTCCTAGATATACCCTCCCCTCTGCACCCACAGAAGCCCTGATTGAGCCTCCCCTATAGTACTTCCTGGGGGTGGGGTTGATCTACCTATTGCCCTTCTAAACTGTAAATTCCCTGAGGGCAAGAAATTAATCTCATTCACCTCATAAGTGTTAAGACTTGATGTACCATGGATACATAACAGAGATTGTGAAATGAAAGGGTGAAGGAGAGTTTATCTGGAAATTACTGAAGCTTTCCATTGATCTGTTTTTGCTCTAAGGGCCTTTCTGACAAGAGCTCACAACTTCTCAGGATCCTGGCTGTTTGCAGTTTGCTCCACTCCCCTGAGTGCTGGTTTCTCAGATCTTCAAAGTCAGACATTCTGGAGATAACAGCAAGGAGCAGATCCAAGCTCCTGAGAAAGCACACCGCCCAGGGATTGAATATAACTGTGCTTCTTGCTCACCAGGACTTCATCCAAGGCCAGAGCCGTCACTGGACCTCCACGCTGTCCAGCTGAGGGGCTGGAGCACTGGGACATAACAGATCCAACACACGCTTGGACCTGTTAGTTTTTCAGGCTTCTGGATCAGTGCAGAGGCTTTCCCCTGACTGAGCACCCTTTCCTCTTCCACTTAATTCTTCAAAGCTTCCTTGAAAAGCTATCCTGTTCAAGAAGTCTGCCCTGAACTCCCAGAGATGATAAGTTCAAAAGCCTTCAGGGACAGGCAACGAGAGAAGCAGAGCAGCCTGGCACCCCAGGCAGCACCCGCCCCATCGAAGGACCAGCCTCAGCTCCTGCCAACCGCTGCCACCAGAAAGTCCAAGATAAAGACCCGCCTCTTATAGCTGGGCAGCCTGTGTGCTCTGAACTGCAGGCATGGGTTTATTATCACGGTTGTCACTGTGAACCTCATCACCACCATCATCAAATACAAACTGTGTCTCAGGTGGGCTGTGCCCAGGGTGCCATCAGCTGACAACTTCCGTGCTGGGGCTCTGTCCAGGGCACGGGATGGGACCCCAACACGACAGAGTACTGTCGCCGATGTGTGTCCATCTCCTACAAGGTTCCGTCTCTGCAGGTTGGACCCCACATCTCCAGGTCTGCTAATGACCCTCCCAGTCCTCTGGGCAAACCAAACCTCACTGGCACCAGGAGCAGCTGTTCTGCCCATGACCTGGCATGTGTCTCCCCGCTCACCCCATCGAGCCATCCTCCGCATGACAGCGATATATCCACAATAAAAATGAGACCACTGTAATTCCTCTGCTTGAAACCCTTAAATAGCTTCCCACACACACACACAACACACTCCGCACACATAGACCATGTTTAAACAAATCACTGTAGTTATAAAATGCATGAACACTGCATGCATGCATGCTCAGTTGTGTCTGACTCTTTGCAATCCCATGGACTGTAGACCGCCAGGCTGCTCCATCCACGGAATTCTCCAGGCAAGAATACTGGAGTGGGTTGCCATTTCCTCCTCCAGAGGATCTTTCCAACCCAGGGATTAAACCTGCATCTCCTAAGTCTCCTGACTGCAGGTGGATTCTTTACCACTGAGCAATCAGAGAAACCCCACAGTTACAAAATGTATGAATGCTACAAAGAAAAAGGAAAAAAAGCCCATTGGGCTGAAAAAGCCCCTAATGGAGAGAGAGCACTTATTCTGGGGGGCTGGGAAAGGGTTACCTGAGGAGGTAGAATTTAAGCTGAGACCTGATAGATGAGAAACATCAGTCACAGGAAGGGTGAGGGATGGAGTGGTCCAGAAGGAACTGTACATGCAAAGGCCCTAAAGCACAGAAGAGCTTGAGGGTTCAAGACCTAAGAAGGAGACATGGACAGTGGCCTGGGGTGGGGCAGGGATAATGGGTCCTCGGCCACCTGAACTTGAGAGGATTCCGTGACAATGAGCAGGCAAGCCCTTGGCACCAGGCTGGGACAGAGTTAGCACTCAATGAACAGCTGCTATTCTTAGTAAGATGGCAGTGCTGATGTGAAAGAGGGCTTGTTTATCTCCTGCTGCTAGGAATACTGCTGCCCAGGTCAGGAGGGAGAGCTAAAAGCCAGCATCAAAGCCTCCTTTATGATACAAAACAGTTCCCTTCTCATGGGCTTATGAGGATCAGGCACTTGACTCAAAAAAAGCTCCTAAACTCATTACAAAAAGTACCTTGCTTTCCCTGGGAAGGCAGAAGAGTTGAGAAAGTAATGATGAGAAAGTTCCAAGGAGGCAGTCAGCTTAGTGGTAGAGAAGACTGGCTCTCCAAAGAAGCAGAGGAAATTGTGTTCAACACTTCTTGGACACACAAGGCTTTCTGAACTCCATCTCGAGCAGAGGAGCCATGGAGCGGTGAACCCTGAGTGCACATTAAAAAAATGCAAATTGGGGCTTCAAGTTTCTTTGTGCCAGTACCCACTGACCAGCCCCCAGTGATGGTGAACTACATGCCAGAGTCTTGGCATGTAGAGTCTGATGAGAAGTCGGTGCTCTTCTGGAAAAGCAGACGTGGAAACGTGTTGCTTACACATGTTGCTTACAGCGCTCTGGAAGCTGTGGGGGAAATGGGCACTGAGCCCGTGGGAAGCCCAGGAAGGAAGAGGTGGTGGCAGGGGAGTGAGGGAGGTTTACTGGAGATGAAGGAAAGAGTCACGTCTTTTTAAAAGAACACAGGAAGGGTGGCATCCAGAAAACATGAGGAGATTACAGAAACCAACAAGCAAGATACAAAAATCCCGGTGGGAAAATGACCAAAGGACACAGACCAGAAAAAGTGGGAAGAGGAGATACAAAGGGTCAAAAGCCAGGAATGACTCATCAGGCTTGTTACGAACACATCACCAACCTTATCAGTAATCAGGCAAATACATAAAAAAACGATAAGGTACCATCTTGTTCTCTGTGTTGGCAAAACATAAATTGTAAGTCTAACAGTGCCAACTATTGTTGAGGACAACGGGGAGTTCTCATCTTCCTGGTTGGGAGGGAACACTTGGTCCCACTATCAGGGAGTACAATTTGGTCACAGCTAGGGAGGTTGAAAACAAACATGACCTGTGAGCTGGCACCTCACTCGGAAGACATCCCCAATGACTCTAAAACGTGTGTGCCAGGAGATGTGGAAGGACATTCACAGTAACAATGCATGAATAAGGAAACTCGTAAACAACCTAATAAATGCCCGTCAAAGGGAGAATCAATAAATATATACAACACTGAATATTTGTGCAACAGAATACCAGTAAGTACAGCAGTTAGTGAATTACAAGGACATGCATCCAAATGTATAGATCTCAACAAGGTAATGTTGGTGAAAAACACAACATGTGAAAAGATAAAAAGATTGCTATCATTTATGCAATGTCATAAAAGGCAAACCCTAAGCATATGTATGATAATGAAAGTGTAAAACCACAAACAGAAAGAATGCACAGATCCACAGGTTGGGTCCCTCTGGGAACAACGATACAGAGGACTCAGCTATATCTAAAATGTTTAATTTCTAAACGTTAATATTTATTAAATCTGGATGATGATACATGCATGCTCACTATATTTTTCCATGTATTCTGGGGCATGTGTAAAATATTCTGTAATAAATTTTAAAAGCTTAACAGCAAATATGAAAAAAAAGGAACAGCTATGAATTCCAGGTAGCAGGAATATCAGTGCTCATTACTGTCAGTTCAGTTAGACAGTTCAGTCGCTCAGTCATGTCTGGCTCTTTTTGACCCATGGACTGCAACACGCCAGGCTTCCCTGTCCATCACCAACTCCCAGAGCTTGCTCAAACTCATGTCCATCAAGTTGGCAATGCCATCCAACCATCTCATCCTGTCATCCCCTTCTCCTCTTGCCTTCAGTCTTTCCCAGCATCTAGGTCTTTTCCAATGAGCCAGCTCTTCGCATCACATGGCCCAAATATTGGAGTTTCAGCTTCAGCATCAGTCCTTCCAGTGAATATTCAGGACTGATTTCCTTTAAGATGGACTGGTTGGATCTCCTTGCAGTCCAAGGGACTCTCAAGAGTCTTCTACAATACTACAGTTCAAAAGCATAAATTCTTTGGAGCTTAGTTTTCTTTATGGTTCAACTCTCACATCCATACCCGACTACTGGAAGAACCATAGCTTTGACTAGACAGACCTTTGTTGGCAAAGTAATTTCTCTGCTTTTTAATATGCTTTCTAGGTTTGTCATAGCTTTTCTTCCAATGAGTAAGCATCTTTTAATTTCATGTCTGAGGTCACCATCTATAGTGATTTTGGAGCCCAAGAAAATAAAGTTCCTCACTCTTTCCATTGCTTCCCCATTTATTTGCCATGGAGTGATGGGACTGAATGTCATGATCTTTGTTTTTTGCATGTTAAGTTTTAAGCCAGCTTTTTCACTCTCTCCTTTCACTTTCAGCAAGAGGCTCTTCAGCTCCTCTTCACTTTCCGCCATAAGGGTGGTATCATCTGCATATCTGAGGTTATTGATATTTCTCCCAGCAATCTTGATTCCAGCTTGTGCTTCATCCAGCCCAGCATTTCGCATGATGTACTCTGCATATAAGTTAAATAAGCAGAGTGACAATATACAGCTTTGTCATACTCCTTTCCCGATTTGGAACCAGTCCGTTGTTCCATGTCCGGTTCTAACTGTTGCTTCTTGACCTGCATACAAGCTTCTCAGAAGGCAGTTAAGTTGGTCTGGTATTTCCATCTCTTTAAGAATGTTCCACAGTTTGTTGTGATCCACACAGTCAAAGGTTTTGGTGTAGTTAATAAAGCAGAAGTAGATGTTCTGCTGGAATTCTCTTGTTTTTTGGATTATAATCTAACAGATGCTGGCAATTTTATCTCTGGTTCCTGTGACTTTTCTAAATCTAGCTTCAACATCTGGAAGTTCTTGGTTCATGTACAGTTGAAGCCTGGCTTAGAGAATTTTGAGCATTACTTTGCTAGTGTGTGAAATGAAGTGAAGTTGCTCAGTCATGTCCGACTCTTTGCAACCCCATGGACTATAGCCTACAAGGCTCCTCTGTCCTTGGAATTTTCCAGGCAAGAGTACTGGAGTGGGTTGCCATTTCCTTCTCCAGGGGATCTTCCCAACCCAGGGATCAAACCCAGGTCTCCCGTACTGCAGGCAGACGCTTTAACCTCTGAGCCACCAGGGAAGCCCCTGCTAGCGTGTGAGATGAGTGCGATCGTGTGGTATTTTGAGTATTCTTTGGCATCGCCCTTCTTTGGGATTGGAATGAAAACTGACCACCTTTTCCAGTCCTGTGGCCACTGCCGAGTTTTCCAGATATGCTGGCATACTGAACGCAGCACTTTCACAGCACCATGTTTTAGGTTTTGAAATAGCTCAGCTGGAATTCCATCATCTCCACTAGTTTTGTTCAAAGTGATTGTTTCCTAAGGCCTACTTGACCTCACATTCCAGGATGTTTGGCTCTAAGTGAGTGGTCACACCACCGTGGTTATCTGGGTCGTGAAGATCTTTTTTGTATAGCTCTTCTGTGTATTCTTGCCACCTATTCTTAATATCTTCTGCTTATTAGGTCCATACCATTTCTATCCTTAATTGTGCCCATTTTTGCATAAAATGTTCTCTTGGAATCTCTTAATTTTCCTACATTTTTCCCCTTCTTTTAAGAATTCATCACTGTATAATAATATACCATTGGATAACCACTCTGGGAAGCTCTCTGGCAGTATCTACTTAAGTGGAGCATGCCCACCCTCTGACCTGGCAATTCCATTCCTAAGTATAGACCCACAGAAATGAGTGCTGATCTCCACTAGAAGACATCTCTGTACAAGGTTGCTAAATAAGCACTACATTAACTGAGCCATCCAAATATCCAGCAACAGTCACACAACAACAACAACAAAAACATTGTGATATATCCATACGATGGAATCTTCTCAATGGAATTTATACAATGCAACTTTCCATGCAATGGCATACTACAAAGCAATGAAAAAAAGATTGTTCCTTGGAAGAACGTGAATGAATCGTACAGACGTGATGCTGAGAGAAAGAAGCCAGACACAAAGGTGGACAGACTCTATCATTGCACTGACGTCAAATTCTAAACCAGGCAAAATGAATCGATGGAACCAGAAATCAGGACAGTGGCCACCCCTGTGTGGAGAGCGACAAGTGGAGGCTGGGAGTTCTGCTAACGGTCTATGTTTTGGTCTCTGTGCTGTTAGCACAGGCGTGTTCATTTTGCTAAAATCCATCAAGCAGCACACTTAAGATTGGAGGTATGCTATACCTCAGTTTAAAAAACAAAACAAAAAAACCCCACCACCACAGCAATGAGAGCAATGAAGAGGGAGAGGAAGATGACGGAAGGGAAGAAAGAACCCAGCATGCCTGTGTTTGAGTCATCAGAGGTTACAGAAGAATGGCAACCAAATTTGGGAGGCTTCTCTGTAGACCTATCATTTCAAGCTAGCGTTTGAGGTACTGGGCTAACAGCTAAGTAGCAGCGCCTCATTGGATCATCACAAAAGCCCTCATCCCACGTGACCGCTGAGACAACCAAGTCACAGGCTTGCCTGAGGTCACGTGGCCAGTGTATGCCAGAAAGGCAAAGAAAGGAAAGTGAAGTCGCTCAGTCATGTCCACCTCTTTTCAATCCCATGGACTGTAGCCTGCCACGCTCTGTCGTCCATGGGATTTTCCAGACAAGAATACTGCGGTGGGTTGCTATTCCTTCTCCAGAGAATCTTCCCGAAGCAGGGATCAAACCTGGGTCTCCCACATCACAGGCACATGCTTTACCATCTGAGCCACCAGGGAATCAGAGACAGGGTCTAACTGTGGCTAATGGCACATCAAAGCCCACACCCTTAGCCTCTTGGCCTCTGGCAATTTAGAAGCCAAACTGCCAAATTGCAAAGCTTCTTAAAATGCCTAAGTGGACTTCTCTGGTGGTTCAGTGGCTAAGACACCATGCTGTCAATGCAGGGCTCAATTCCTGGTCAGGGAACTAGAGCCTGCATGCAGCAACTATGACCCAGAGCAGCCAAATAAATAAATATTGAAAAAAATAAAATAAAAATGCACATGCTGCAGAGAAAGTCAAGGGGAAGCGGATGGCTCCCTCCGTACATGAGGAATTCTGACCCCAGAAACCTGGCAATGGGGACAGAACTAAATGGTGGCAACTTGAGAAACTATGGATGTTTTTCCCTAATTGCTGAGATGAACCGAGATTGCAACACACAGCTCTTGAGTGTCAATGGAAACACTTAAGAGAAAGGGAGCAATTATTCTTACTTATTGGAGATGTGAGTGAAAGCTGAGAGGTACTCTTCTGGGTTGTGATTTTAAGCAGTTGTCCAAAAATGTGAGGAGGGGAAAGCAGACATGATATGGATTAAGCATGTTCAGAAGGGTCTTCAGAGCTAGAAGGGAGATTAAACAGTGAGATACAAGTTACCTAACAGCCCCGGAAATATGTGGGGCAACCCTTAATGCCCAGGAGCGAGTCCAGTGTTCTATAATTCATGGCCATTTCCAAACCAATGGGTTCCACACTGCTGCAGCAGAGGCCTCCACCAGAGAGGAGTGAGGGGGAAGCTGGCTGGCGAACTGGGGGGCCAGCGCCCTGGTGAGTCACAAGGCATGGCTGATGCAATGTCTTTGCAGACCCTCCTGAGAATATTCTCACTGTTGGGTCTACGTCCAGAGGGCAGGTAGGGCCTGAGCATCTTTCTAAGAGCAATTACCAAAGAGCTTTGAGTGTTGTGGCATGTGGGATCTTCTGCAACACTTACAGCTCTTTGATATATGCTCCTAGAAAATAAATAAAAGTGTTCAGTGATGCAGGGAACCGAGGAGAAAGGGAGCTGAAGCCACAGAACACAGGTGTCACACACTGATATCGATGGAGCTTGAGTTCATTTGTTCATCAAACACGTTTGGACTCCCCTGGTGGTCCGGTGCTTAAGAATCTGCCTGCCAATGCAAGTGACACGGGTTTGTTTCCTGGTCTGGAAAGATTCCACCTGCCATGGGGCAAGAGGGCAACTAAGCCCGTACGCCACAACTACTGAGCCCACGGGCAGCAACTACTGAGGAGGCCACGGCAACGAGAAGCCACTGTAATGAAGCTCACGCATTGCAACTGGAGCATAGCTACTGCTTGCAGCAAATAGAGAAAGCCTGCATGAAGCAGTGAAGACTCAGCACAGCCAAAGATAAATAAACGTTTAAAAAGAAAACAACATTTAACTCAGCACTGAGATGCTGAGAAGACACAGACTCAGCAGGCCTGGTCCTGCTCTCTAATTGCATGGGATAACGGGGCAAAGACGGGACAGTGTATCAGGCAGCTAGAGGGAGCATGGAAAAGGAAGTCAGGGGAAAGATAGCTGACACTCTGGAGTTCAGGGAAGGCTTCCTGGAGGAGGTGGCACCTGCAAGGTCTGTGACTTGAGACCACCAGGATGATCCTCTTGGGATCAAACTCTTCATACGCTACACAGGAAATGCAGGGGATGGGAACAAAGCAGGAATTACACCTCTAGCTGAGGCTCTGGACTATTCGCTTATAAAATGATCTTGATTTTTTTTAACTGGATTTTAATTAGATGCTATAGAGCAGTCCCCCCCCACCCCCCGCAAGAATCCATATCTCCATAGGTAGGCATATATAGTCTAGATCCGAGGCTCAGCACTGTTTCTCTCCTGAGACAATTTTTCTGGCCAGATGACTTTGGCAACTGCTCTCTGGAAAATATCTTAAGAGGCTCTTCACTGTATTAAAGGGAAACACAAATGTGTGGTGTATAATGAGCCCAATTTCTTTCTCCTTCTTGTTTAATACATTAAGTACCGGGACTATTTACACAGTAGTTGGCAGGGTGTCAAAAGAGAAACAAGCTTGCGTTTATGGCTTCATTCAGCTGAAGCATCTTTTCTCTCTGGAAAACCGTGAAATTCCGGGGACCGTGTCTGTGCTCCCTGTGTCTCGGTTCCGACTGGGTGGCCTATCTGCATTGCCTTCTGGATCTTTTCCCCACACGAGGGTGCTCCTGGGAGAATCCCACGAGACATTGCCTTTCTGCAGAGAAACCTGCGGTACCACGTGACTCCCTGTGATGCCGGTTCCCGGGTCTGGGTGGGAGGGCGGGTCACGTGGGCGTCTCGACCAGGAGGCACAGGGCCATCAGCAGAAGCCAGACTTGATCCCTGATGGGAGCCACAGGACCTTGGGTGGCAGGCTTACAGCAGCCGAGCCTGTTTCCTCGTCTGTAAGACATCCTTCTACAGGGCCTGGCAAGAACTGCAAGATGAGAAAATGACTATAGAACCTTCAGTATACAAGCCAGGCACAGGATGGCTGGCATTAACATGCACACAAAAGTGAGGGGGCTCTGGACAGACCACCTGTGTCAGACTTGTCCACTGCTTGTGCTGAGTCTCAGAATCCTCTACGGAAAGAAGGTGCGTACTTATGTGTCCATTTGCTCCATCTCACTACTGAGCCATGTGACCCCTTTAACCAACTGGCACGCAGCGCTTACCACGGGCAGGCACAGTTGTAAGCGCTGTAGTCACATTACCACCTCAAATCCTCATAACCACACTAGGAAGGAAACGCTGACACTACCCCTGGTACACAGAAGCACAGACTGAGACACAAAGAGGTCAGATAACTTGCTCAGGCACACACAGCTAGTGAGTGAGTGAGAACCATTATCCTTTTCGTTTTACTCTCAAGGCTGGCAAAGACCTACAGAAGGAATATATACACAAATAGGTGAATGAATGATGTTGCATACACTTAGGTTTATCAGGAAGGTTTATAAGCCTGTGTGTTGACTATAAAGGCACAGCTCCTAGCTCTAAAATGGCCCCTAAGTGAGGGTAGGTGGTGTGTGAACCTGGATGGTTCAGGAGAAGGGAGAGGCAATCAAGGGCCCTGCCTTTGCCTGCTCCCTGATTTCTATACCAATGAGGTTAAGAAACTGACTTAAGGGACTTTCTTGGCAGTCCCCCAGCGGTTAAGACTCTGCTTCCACTGCAGGGGGCCTGGGTTCAACCCTGGCGAGGGAACAATTAAGATCCTGCACAACTCGTGGACGACTGCATGACTGCACGACTTTAATTTTTAAAAAATTAAAAAATAAAGAAACTGACTTAAAAAAATCAATGTCAATGTCCACCAACCGAGCAACGGCTAAATAATCTACATTCGCCTGCCCTCACTATCCTCCGTGGCAGACCTGTAGTGAGAAGGTGAAGGCGTAGGGCCCTGCAGACCATCTGCCTGGGCTGACGCAGAAGCCCTGACACCACTGAGTGAGATGACCTTGGACAAGTCACTTCCCCTTCCTGTGTCTCGTTTCATTTGTAGAGTGAGGCCACAGGGATGGTTTTCTGCTCCAGGCAAGAGAGGAGGTGTGAGGCCGGCAGAAGGATGCCTCCTTTGAGATATTGTTCAGTCACTCAGTCGTGTCCGACTCTTTGCACCCCTACGGCAGGCCTCTCTGTCCCTCACCATCTCCGAAGTTGGCCCAAGTTCACGCTCACTGCATCGGTGATGCCATCCAGCCACCTCATCCTCTGACACCCTCTTCTCCTTCTCCCCTCAATCTTTCCCATCATCTGGGACTTTTCCAATGAGTCAGCTGTTCACATCAGATGACCAAAATACTGGAGTTTCAGCTTTAGCATCAGTCCTTCCAACAAGTATTCAGGGTTCATTTCCCTTAAGACTGACTGATTTGATCATCTTCCCTGAGATGCTCTCACCCTGATCTCCAGGACCTGGCTACACTACCTCACATAGCAATAGGGACTTTGCAGAGGTGATGAGGGACCCTGAGATGCGGAGATGTTCCTGGGTTACCTGGTTGGACCACAATGAATCTCAAAAGCAGAGAACCTTCCCCTGGTGTGGTCAGCAGAAGATGGGACTATGGCAGAGTGGTCAGAGACGTGGCACTAAAGATGGAGACAGGGGTCACAGGTAAAGGAATGCAGGAAGTGTCCAGAAGCTGCAAAAGGCCAGGAAACGATTCTTCCCTGGAGCCACCAGGAGGAGTCAGTTGTGCCCACACCTTGACTTCAGCCCAGTGAGAGCTGGCTTAGACTCCGGACCTCCTGAACTGTAAGACAACACATGCGTGTTGCTCTCAACTGCCAGGTCTGTGGTATCTGTTAAAAGGCATTCATTGGAGGCTAACACAGACACACGGAGGAAACGGCACACGGACGGGGAGGACCTCCCCACAAGTGCCTGCATTCCCGCCTGCTCCCTCGTGTGAGACTCATCACCAGGATGCCTGCTGGCCCTTCGAGCATCGTCCCTCCAACAGAAAGCAACCCTGATTCCCCCTCCTCATTCTCCTCTGAGCTCACTGGGACCCCCCTCTAGTCTGCAGGATTCACTAGCTTTTCTCCTCCCAAGACTGTGAACTATGTGAAGGCAGAGACCACACTTTGAATCATCTCTGACTCCGCACACCTAGCATGACAGTCCTGATCTTGCAACATGTTTGCCAAGTGGAAGAATTCACCTCTGTATTCCTCCAAGATGCCTGCTCGTTCCTCCTGCTGTCTCCAACTTCTGCTGGGGTCCTACCATTGGCCCTGGCGGCTGCATTGAAATCTACACCTCTAGGGAGTTGCAAAGCGTTTTCCATGGCTCAGCGAGTGCCCGTCGGTTCCTCCACAGCACACTGGTGTGTGTGTTTTTAATGAGAACTTTAATGCATAACTTCTCCAACAAGTTGAATTATCTGCAGCTCGGGGGAAAGCGATTCGCCTTGCCTTTGTGTCAAATGAACTTTCAGAGACTGACTGCATTATCCTAAGAAGGAACGACAGGCCCTTAATTCTCATTTGCTCACTGAGCAATAATGGAGATTTTTAGTAGTATCATCAAAAAACATGTCTTCCACCTAAGTCCTCGTACCAGTCAAATCCATTTGGACTGAGAGCTCTCAAGCCATGACCTTTGGTTGCTAGGCAGCCAGCTTTCCTGTCTGTAAAGGCTAGCCAGTCTTCTGCTCATCCTGCAAAAAACAATCAGCCAAAAGCAGAATGGGAACAACCTCTAAACATACCCTGAAAGTTACTCTACTCCTTTTTGGAATTCAGATTTTTCTGCATTTGTGCCAAGACCCAGTAAAGTAAAGAGAGTAAAAGGGAAACTTTTCCATTTCGTTTCTGTTCATGTAGTCATTCATTCAGGCCACAAGCGTCTCTGGTGTATTGGGTTCTATTCTAGGAACCAGAGAGAGCAGTTTTCATGAGCTTCCATTCCAGGGCAGAGAGAAGGATGCTATTCAAAGACACAAAGAAACCATCTCCACTCAGAGTATGTGCCGGGAGAGGCTGGGCGAAACTGAAAACAAAGTGATGGGCTAGAGACTGGCTGTGGGGGCAGCACTGACCAGGATGCTGGGGAAGACTTCTCTCTGAGGAGTGGAACTGAGCTGAGCCTTCATGAGCCGAAGGAGCGGTCCAGGCACAGACGGGCGAAAAGTCACTCCTGGCAGAGGGAAGGGCAGGTGCAGAGGCCAGAGAGCAGCAATGGACATGGACCCACCTCCAGGCAGAAGCTGTAAGAACCAGCATCCGGTCTGCCTCTGTCCCTTGTCCTGCTGCCGTAAGCGTGGTGAGAGGAGGCTCCGGCAGCCTGGGCAGTGATGCTGAGTGGCAGAGCTCCTCACCGACAATACGTGATGGACCCTGAGCGTGAGCCTGGGTGATTCCGGCTGCCAAGATCACGGTGCTGTTTGTTATCTCCATCGAACCACAACAAACTGTGGAAAACTCTTAAAGACATGGGAATAGATCATCTTACCTGTCTCCTGAGAAACGTCTATGCTGGTCAAGAAGCAAAAGTCAGAACCTTATGTGGAACAACTGACTGGTTCAAAATTGGGGAAGGAGTGCAAGAAGGCTGTTTATTGTCACCCTGTTTACTTAATTTATATACAGAGCAAATCATGTGAAATTTTGGGCCGGATGAGCTATAAGCTGGAATCAAGATTGCTGGGAGAAATATCAACAATCTCAGATATGCAGATGGCATCAGTTTAATGGCAGAAAGTAAAGAGGAACTAAAGAGCTTCTTGATGAGGGTTAAAGAGGAGGGTGAAAAAGTCGACTTAAGAAAACTAAGATCACGGCATCTGGTCCCATCACTTCATGGCAAATGGAAGGGGAAAAGGTGGAAGTAGTGACAGATTTCCTCTTCTTGGGCTCCAAGATCACTGCAGATGGTGACTGCAGCCATGAAGTCAGAAGATGATGGCTTCTTGGCAGGAAAGCTAAGACAAACCTAGACATCGTATTAAAAAGAAAAGACATCACTTTGCCAACAAAGGTCCATGTGCTCAAGATCTTTCCAGTAGAGTTGGCCCATAAAGAAGGCTGAGTGCTGAAGAATTGATGCTTTTGAACTGTGGTGTTGGACAAGACTCTTGAGAGTCCCTTGAACTGCAAGGAGATCCAACCAGCCAATCCTAAATTAGGAGATCAACCCTGAATACTCATAGGAAGACTGATGCTACAGCTGAAGATCAAATACTTCAACCACGTGATGTGAAGAGCCGACTCACTGGAAAAGACCCTGATGCCAAGGAAGACTGAAGGCAGAAGAAGAGGAGGCTGACAAAGGATGAGATGGTTGGATGGCATCACTGATTCAATGGACATGAACTTCAGCAAACTCTGGGAGATGGTGAGGGACAAGAAGGCCTGGCATGCGGCCGTCCATAGGCTCACAAAGAGTCAGACACAACTAAGTGACTGAACAACAGTAACAAAAAACCAAGCCTATCCTGAGTGACACAAGTCCCACGCCTATGATATTTAATAGTTAATAAGTAGTTTTAGGGGCTTCCCTGGTAGCTCAACTGCCAGAGCTACTGGTGAAGGACAGGGAAGCCTGGTGTGTGGCAGTCCATGGGATTGCAAAGAGTCGGACACAACTTACTGACTGAACAACTTTAACATGGGCTTCCCTGGTGCTCAGCGGAAAAGAATCCGACTGTAATGCAGGAAACCGCCTTCAGTGCAGGGAATGCAGGTTTGATCCCTGGGTGGGGAAAATGCCCCAGAGGAGGGCATCGCAACCCACATCAGTACTCATGCCTGGAGAATCCCATGGACAGAGGAGCCTGGTGGGCCACAGTCCATGAAGTCACAAGAGCTGGACACAACTTAGCTACTAAACCACCACTACCAACTTTAACATACAACTATTGTGGGCTGACTTGGCTACGAAGGAATACATATTTCATTGACTCAGAAAACTATTTTAATGTGATGGGCTGGATTGGTACATGAAGGCATGAATATTATCTCTATCAAGTACACTGGGATCCCTGCGCATTTATAACTAAACACATACACAGCATACTGCGGTAAAAGAAATGCATTGGTGAAGACAAATCTTGCATCCAGAAAACTATAAAATGTGTAAATTTAATTGATTTTTTAAAAGTTCAAACTGGGGTTAAGATGACATTTTACTGAAACAGAAATTTAGGCTAGAAAGGTACTCATCTGATGAATTTTAAAAGGCTACAATGTGTTTTAATATGTCCTTGAATACTGTCCAGAACTGTGGATTCTACAGTGAATCATTTAACGGGTCTAAGGCTTAGAGCAACAAGCTGCATGTAACTCAGCCCACCTGGGGGTGTGTGTCTGCATATTAATACATGCCTCAATGGTCCAGGCAGATAAGTGTTCCATTGGTGAAGTGACCCAATCAAAGAAAAGACTTTGGTGGGGTACATTTTTCTGGCTCAATTGAGAATCAAGCTCTCTAGAAACTTTGCCCACAGAGTATCAAAGCAGGAGTCCCGAGCTATTAGATTCAGGTGTGGCCAGTGAAAGCTTGGTCTTGAAAGAAGAGTTCATCACCGGCCTCTGTTGGGCATTGAGGTCCTGAATCCTGACTCATTCTGCCCTTGAAAATCAGACAGATCCTCAGATCCGATAGAGGTGGTGGGGGAGGGGGGGCGGCGGCATAGACTAGAGGGAATTAAACTAGAGTTAGAACCTGACCAGGGCTTCTCAGGTGGCTCAATGGTAAAAATCTGCCCACCAATGCAGGAGACGCAGGTTCGATCCTTGCATCAGGAAGATCCCCTGGAAAAGGAAATGGCAACCCACTCCAGGATTCTTGCTGGAGAATTCCAAGGACAGAGGAGCCTGGTGGGCTTCAGTCCATGGGGTGGCGGAGTCAGACACGACTGAGCACTCACGCATGCAGAACCCAGCCAGCCAATTAAAAACTAAAGGGCCATACAGACTAGACAAGCAGCCAAGGCCCTGAGCTGTGAGATTCCTAAGCAAGACTGGAAACTGTCAGATCCACTCCTGACCATGGGGAACAGAACCAACGATCTGGTGAAGAACCAACCAGTGTATGTGTATAAGCCAGTCATCACTGGGTCAGGTCCATCCAGAGGGTACCTTTAATTCCAAGCTCATCTATTTGCAAACAGGGTTGCACTGGGTACCCTACTGATAGATTTCACAGGCGCGAAACCCACTGCTGGTGAAGGTCAGGCCCAGATTGACAGGGATGGGAGACCAGGAGAAGGGCTGTAGGCGGCCCACTCAGAGGGGAAGCTCACTCTCACCGGGTGTGTCTAACACGGGAGAGGCAGGACTGCTCATGCTCTGTCTGTGGTCACGTAACCCCAGAAGGCTCCTCCGACTCCTCAGGACTGCGCTTCCTCTCACTAAACCTGAGCCTGGCACACCAGCACGCTGAGGGCTGGGGGTGCTCTGGATGGCTCTGTCTTGTCTTAAGTAAGTTCGGTACAACCATAAGGCTTGAGGAGAGATGAGGAGGGGAGGGGGTGTCCCTTGGGGCTGCAGAGAAAGCATTCAGCAAGTGTGGCCCCAAAGATGTCCCTCCCCATCCTCATCCCAGAGTCCAAGAGCATCTCACCTTACATGGCGAAAGGGACTTTGCAGAACTTGAGAGAGGAGATGATCATAGATTTTGGGGGGTGGGGTGGGGCTGTGATCACAGGGAGTCAGAGGAGTCAGAGAAGGAGATCTATGTTAATAGAAGCAGAGACACCAGAGCGATGAGATTGTGGCCTTGAAGACAGAAGGGGGTCACAAGCTAAGGGATGTGGGGGCCTCTAGAAGTTGCAAACAGCAAGGAGTGACCTCTCCTCTGGAGCCTCCGGGAGGAATACGGCCCCCGTCCAGGCATGAATCGTAGCCCGTTGAGGCTGGCTTTAGATAATTCACTGCAATTGTTTTAGAACACTAAACGTGTGGGAAACTGTTGCAGTAGCCATGTGCATGGGTGCGTGTTCAGTCACTCAGTCGTGCCCAACTCTTGTGGCCCCCAAGGACTGCAGCTCACCAGGCTCCTCTGTCTGGGGATTTCCCAGGCAAGAACACTGTACTGGGTTGCCATTTCCTCCTCCAGGGAATCTTCTGGACCCAGGGATCGAATCTGCATCTCCTGCATTGGCAGGTGGGTTCTTTACCACTGTGCCACGGGGGAAGCCACCTTACAGCAGCCACAGGAAGTGAAAACACAGTGGAAGACAGACATGCCCACGGTCCAGGCTTATACTAATTCCCTCAGGGAGATGCAGACAGGCCACGTTCCCTGAAGGTGTCGTCCAAGGGCTGCGCCAGGGTAATGCTCTCTGCAGATGGGAACATCTTACAGTGAAAATATGTTGGTTACATAGAATCTCATTTTATGACACTTAAAGATATTCTGGATGGGTCCCAAGATTTGTATGAGCCAGCAAGTCATGAGATTAAATCAGTAATATAGTCCCCTCCCCCATTTTCATAAGAAGTATTGTACTCCTTGCTGTGAACAAGTGTAGAATTTCTCAGTCTTCTGTATTTTATGGGCTCAACTCTATTTTTCTTCAACAGAAGAAAAGGAACAACAGATTTATTCTGGGTCCGAGACAAACCTGCTTTATAACTCTTTAAATTATGTTCCAGCAGACCCTGATGTGATCAGATTTCTAATTTGGTTTAAACACGGAAACCTCTGAACATGTAAACACAACGGTCAGTAAGTTTTCTCTATGGAATTGGCAAGTTTGGGTAGTGGGTTACAGAAACTCCTGCTCTAGTTTTTCTATGAGAAAGACCATAGGATATCCTAGGAAATTCAAGGCCAGTGGGATCTGCACAGGCTTCATCCATGTGAGAGCGCTGTGGTTCCCACACTCCCTGGGGGTCAGCACCACCCAGAGAGCTTGCTAAGCCCCACCCTCCCTGCGGGGTCCCGGCCCCAGAATCTGTCTTCCAGTAGGTGCAGGGCAGAGTCTGAGAACCTACGTTCTCACAAGCTCCAGGTGAGGCCAATGCTGTGGATTGGGGGTCACACTCTGAAAACCACCTCCCATCCAAGGCCCAATTTCTCCCAGGTCCTGAGGAAGGTCCATGTTATCTCATCTGATTCAATTGCCCCTGCCAAGCTAGTTCATATGGTGCAACTGATGAAGGGTCTCTATCTCCTACTTGTCCAGAAGCCAGGAGCTCTCCGGCTTGTCTGTATCCTGGAGTCACATTGAAACCCCTCCACGCACAGGCCTCACTCCAGGCCAATCAGCCCAGGAGAGGGGGTGAGGGGTGGGCAGGTCGCAGGGTTTGGATAGCTTCCCAAGTGATCCAAAGCCCAGCCAAGATGGAGAATGGCTGCAAATGTGATGGATGACAAAAATGATGCCAACCGGCTGAAGCAGACAACACAGCGGGGCCCTATGCCAAGCGCGGCTGTCATCTTTGGTGCCACTTACAATGTGACACTGATGGGCTCAGTAATGCTGGCTGGATGAGTGCATGGATGCTAACCGACCAGAGAGGAGAGCTAGTGCCTCCTTTCTCCAGGGTACAGGATGAACACACGGAAGCACACTAGTTCGTTATCAGTGACCAACCCTCATGGGGCAGCAGCCCTGTAATAAAACAAGCTCTTCTGAGAAAGCCTTCCCTGGGAAATAACTCCATACTCCTTAAGTCCAAATAAATATCATGACAACCATGGATGAGAACTAGAAGACTTTTTTTTTTTTTGGTCCAGAACAGGAGCTGGCAAACTATGTCCCATAGGCGAGATCCAGCTGCCACCTCTTCTAATAAACAAAAGTTTTCCTGGCACACAGGCATGCTCACGTGCGCACATACTGTCTGCAGCCGCTGCCACACTGGCGGAGCTGGGTGTTTCGGCTGAAGCGGTAGGGGCTGCGAAGCCAGGACACTTACTCTCTGGCCTTTTAGCAGAACAGGTGTGGCAGTCCCACTCTGGAGAAATCAGAGGATGGACACGCAGACAAGACGTAACGCGACTGTCTTTTGGGGGAATGAATGGTGGGTGGCCGTTTACTTCGTTCCCATCTTTTTTCTCCTATCAGCCAACTTTTTGAGTTATATAAAGGAGCCCAGATGTTTAAATCACTGGCAGAAGGAGAAGACAGAGGCGCCAGTCGGAGAGCTGCCCAGCCCACAGAGGTGATGGCACCTACCTTGTTTCCAATGGCCTTCTTGGGCGGGAAGTTGAAGGCCCTCACTTGAGGGTATTTGTTCTGTAACTTGTGGTGCAAAGTTCTGAACTCTGCATACCGCCGATAGACATTCCACTCATCGTCTTTTATCCGGATGTAGACCTTTGGAGAAAAAGAAAAGAGAAAGAAAATTCAAGTCTCTTAAAACTCTCATTCCATCTTGGATGCTTCCTTATCCTGGCTATTGTAAACAGTGCAGCAAAGAACACTGGGGGTCATGAGTCTTTTAGAAATCGTGGTTTTCTCACAGTATACGCCCAGCAGTGGAGTTGCTGGGCATATGGTAGGTTTATTCCTAGTTTTTTAAGGAATCTCAGATAAAGGAGATGTGGTACATCTCCTTTATAAATGGAGTACTACTCAGTCATAAAAAATGAATTTGAGTCAGTTCTAGTGAGGTGGATGAACCTAGAGCCTATTATACAGGGTGAAGCCAGTTAGAAAGAGAGTAACAAATATCATATATTAATGCATATATGTGGAATCTAGAAAAATGGTGTTGATGGACTTATATACTCTCATGTGTAAAACGGACAACTGATGAGAAGTTGCTATATCGCACAGGGAGCCCAGTTGGTGCTCTGTGATGAACTAGAGGGGTGGGATAGGGGAGCGGAGGGAGGCTCGAGATGGAGGGGATATATGTATAATTACGGCTGACTTCCACTGTTGCATGGCAGAAACCAACACAACATGGTAAAAATTTAAAAAATAAAAAAGTGAAAAAAAATTCTCATTACAAAGTGGGTGGGGCTCTGGCAACACCACCTGCCAGGAAAACCAACTCTGACAGCAGGGCCACACCCGCCCCCTGGGTCACTGGAGGCCCAGTGCTGGGCGTGGCGGAGGGACTCAGTGTACCACGTGCGTAAATGGGTACACGAGAGAATGGCACCATCTGGCAGGCTGCGTACTGATGAACATCAGCTCCCAGTATCAGTGGAGACCGACAGCCCAATTCATCTCAGAGACGCATTTCCCATGCCTTTGTCACAAGCATGCTGTCACAGTGACAGATGGCGGTGGAGAGGCCATTCATCCTCGCTGGCTTGTGTTTCTTCATCTGTTAATGGAGCTGACTAACAGCACCTCCTCCCAAGGTGGTGGGGAGAACAGTCAGGCTTATAAGCCGTGCAGCTGTGCCTGGGTCACACAGACCAGCACGCCGGTGGGGAGGGGCGGGTGGTTTGAAACCAATCCCAGGAAGGAGGAGGGAGGGAGGGAGGGGGCAAGAGCCGAGATCAGCACAACCAGATGGAAGGTCACGTCAGGATGGGATACACACACCTGGGGCATCAAACTTCTTCCTTTTAATCAAGATGTGATCCTCAAAAAAAAAAAAAAAAAAAAGATGTGATCCTCAAGCTAACATTCAAGGGGTATTAAAATGTAAGGGCTATTTCACCTGCCCTTTTTAAAAAATTTTTACAGGCCCCCACACCTTCCAGGAACACTACATCAGAAAGCAAAACAGAGAAGTGGGAGAGAGTTCAAAGAATTTTTTAAAAATTGTGTGAGTTAATAAGAACAGCCCAGGACTTTTCTGGTGGCTCAGTGGTAAAGGATCTGCCGGCCAATGCAGGAGGCACAGGTTTGATCCCTGGTCTGGGAAGATGCCACGTGCTATGGAGCGACTAAGCCCGTGGGCCACAACTACCGAGGCCCAAGCCCTAGAGCCTGTGCTCCACAAAAGAAGCCTGTGTACTGCAGTGAAGACCCACCGCAGCCAAAAAGAAATAAAATTAAAACAAAAAAGAAAAGAGCAGCCGAGAGCATGAAGTCTCCACTGATAAATAGCTATTGTAATCTGCAGTCAGCGAATGCCAATGCACGTCTTAAAACCTCTTTCACCATAAAAGTAGGCACCTCTACAGTGACTGATAAATTCTGCCTCTCTCTAAAGAGTACCATGCATCCCCAGATGCGGACCTCATATATCTGAGCTCTGGGAAGGCAACCACCAATATTCTGGCGAACAAGGTGAAGGAAGGAGAATTTAAACTCAAAGAATCCCAATCAATGGATGGAAGTTTCTAGCGGACTTAGATGGAGAAATGGAGGCCTATCGAGTCTGACAGAAGCCCCCAAGTGAAGAGAGACCGTAAATATCCTGGATGACAGATATCAAGTGATCTCAAGAGGCTTGAGGGATGAGTCTAACGCAACATGATGAAACTTTAAAAGATCAGTGCCAGACTTTGCAATACAACCCCGAAAGCCAACACTGTAAGATAAGAGGGGGAGATACAGTACAGCAATGGCCTGTGGGATAAAGACTCATGGGTTTTAGTAAATTCAAGTTAAGTGAATACTGTCAAAGGGTCACCAAAAAAAAGGCCTATGTATTATTTGCTCAGTCATGTCTGATTCTCTGCAACCCCCTGGACTATAGCCCTCCAGGCTCTTCTGTCCATGGGATTTCCTAGGCAACAATACTGGAGTGGGTTGCCATTTCCTTCTCCAACTATTTGGATCTCATTAAAAGGTATCTGATATATTTTAAATAAAAGGAGTTGATGAGTCTTGCTCTATTTTAAATCGACTATGCCAACTTAGTTAGGTTTTGGCTGCTACCTGTTAAAAGATGAACTGAAATAAGTTCAGAAATGCCCAGAAAATTTGCTACTCCAAATGTGGTCTGCGAACCAGGAACATCAGTATCACGTGGTAAGATGGCAGAAATGCAATATCTCAGGCTCCACCCCAGATGTACTGACTCAGAATCTGTGTCTTAACCAGAACCCCAACTAGTACACACACACTTTAAAGTTTAGAAGCACAGGTCCTCAGAGATGATCTGCAGCCAAATTATCAGAGGAAGATGGAAGACACTGGAGGATGATAAACTGAGCCCCAGAGATGCAGGAGATACGGATCTCTGGAGACTGCAACGAGGAAAAGGAAAGACCAAGATGATGTGTTCTGGATGATTCCAGGAGGCAAATTTCCAGCAGACAGAAACTAGAGAAAGATAAGTTTCATTAGGAAAGAACTTTCTAGCAGCCAGAGTTGCCTAAAGAGGAAAAGATGTGTCTCAAGAGCGTTTTTGGCACTAGGTGCCCAAGCAGTGGTACAACAGACAGACGGTTATCACAATTATGCAAGGATTTGCTTTGTAACAGTGAAGGATAATTAGACCCCAGAAGCATCTGGAAAGGCTTGGCTAGCTGTGGAACGGAGGCTTCAGGAATTAAGTCTCCACGAACTGAGACAAGATGGATCAGTTCGCAAATAAACCCAGGAGCTCACAGGACTTTAACACGGCACTTGTAGGGCATTCTTTGGATCCTCCCAAGTCACAGCAAATGCAAGCTGCCCAATCAGTATCCATTTCCCTCCAATACCTCTAGCGAGAGCAATGTGTTCAGGGGGGAAAAAAAAGTTAACTACATTTTCCGGTGCTCCTGGCCAGACTCATTAGAAAAGACCCTGATGCTGGGAAAGATTGAGGGCAAGCAGAGAATCAGGCAACAGAGAATGAGATGGTTGGATGGCATCGCTGACTCAATGGACATGAGTTTGAGCAGACTCAGGGAGATAGTGAAGGACAGGGAAGCCTCATGTGTGGCAGTTCATGGGGTCGCAAAGAGTCAGACACAACTTAGCGAGTGAACAACAGTGAGATGAAAGAAAGCTCTTAGAAGAGATCTGACCCAGCTGATAAGTGCCTTTTTATTTTTCTCCCTGTCTTCCTCTTTCTCAAACATAGATGTGAAGACTGGAGCTCCAGCAGTCATTTTATGATCAAGAGGGGATCAGGAGAATGGATATAGAAAAGTGGAAGGACCTTGGGTCTCTGATGAAATTATGGGGCAACCACACCAAATACTAGATAATCTATTCAAAACTTTTTTTTTTTAAGAGAAATATTCACCTCTAAACTGTTCAAGCTAAGGTTTTAGAGGTCTACAGACTCATGGCTGAATGCCATTCTTCTCTGATACATCTTGAATGGACTGTACCTACTTGTACTATATTTTTATACAAGTCCAAATATCCCCTTAAGAGTGGCAAATTTAATTGCTTATCTGATCATCAAGTACAAAACAAATTATATAGGTCAGGGGAGGTAAACCATGGCTCTGTGGGTCAAATCCAGACACATCTATTTGTGGTTGTTGTTCAGTCACTAAATTGTGTCTCACTCCTAGTGACCCCACGGACTGCAGCATGCCAGGCTTCCCTGTCCTCCAATATCTCCTGGAGTTTGCTCAAATTCACGTTCACTGAATTGGTAATGCTATTTGCTTACCTATTGTTTCCAGTTGCTTACAATGGCCGAGTTGCGTGGCTGCAACAAAGATCACATAGCCTGCAAAGCTAAAAATACTTACTCTCTGCATGCATGCATGCTAAGTCACCTCAGTTGTGTCCAATTCTGTGTGGCCCTATGGATTCTGCTGTGCTCCTCTGTCCATGGGATTCTCCAGGCAAGGATACTGGAGTGGGTTGCTGTACCCTCCTCCAGGGGATCTTCCCAACCCAGGGATCAAACCCATATCTTTTACGTCTAAATTGGCAGGCGGGGTTTTTTTTTACCACCAGCACCATCTGGGAAGCCATTTACTTTCTGGTCCTTTACAAAAAAACTTCTCTGGTCCCTGATTTAGATACTCAGAAAGTCCTCATTATTGTTGTTTTTCAACAAGATATCCAAATCTAGTGCAGAGAAGGGCAGTGCTTTCCAATAATTACCAGCCCTGGGGTGGACCACACAGAAACCATCTGGGACCCAGGAATTCCTGGAGTTCCAAAACCTTCCAGTGATTCTGACAAGTGGGAGATGTTAGAGTCTGAGTGTGCCCCTCCCCCAAAATACACATGTGAAGTCCAAATCAGCAATGTAGGACTGGGGCAGGGGATGATTAGGTCATGAGGGTGGAGCCCTCATGAATAGGATTAGTGCCCTTATGAAAGAGACCCCAGAGCTCCCTCATGCCTTCTGTCATGCAAAGACAGTGAGAGGAGAGCTGTCTGGAGCCTTGATTTTGGACTTCCCAGCCTCTAGAACTGTGAAGAATTTGTTGTTGAAATCACCCCACTTGTAGTTGTTACAGCAGCCCAAGTGGACCATTAACACCCCAAGTGGACTAAGAAAATGGGCAATTAGGGGAACCTCTGATGTAAAGCACAGAGTATCCCTCCTCTGTGACTACATATTTCCTCATCTATAAAATGGAGCTGAGACCTTATTGACAGAGCCTGTCCCCAAGCAGTATGCAGAGTGTTTAGGTATAGGAGCCATCCAGCTACGCCTGGCTTCACAAAGACCAGCGTGCGGAGTGGGTAGAGACTGATTTGGGGAAGGAGGGGGAACCCAGAGTTGAGATTGATGCAGTTGGTTGGAAAGTCACATCCAGATGGGATAAGCATAACTGGGGCGTAAAACTTCTTTAATAAAGAGAACACTCTGGGGGCACAACACACGAGGCCTGTTTCCTCAGCATTTACAGGCCCTCACAGCTCCCAGGGACACACAGCAACTGCATCATGAGGGAAAACAGAGGGAGAGAGATCAATGCATTTTTAAAAATTACATGAGTTAAGAACAGCCTAGAGAGTAAAATCTCCAATGATAAATAGCTCTTATAATCTGCAATCACTGAATGTCAATATACACCTTAAAAACCTCTCACATAACGATAAAAATTGGCAACTCTAATGTGAGCTATAAATTAACGACTCTACATTTCTCATAACACATTCAAGAGCCAAATGCCTCACTCTGTGGAAGCGCTGAGTCCTTTCTGCCTCTCCAATGGACCCTTCTTGGACTTCCTCGTGGGCACCTCCTCTTCTGCCCACGTTCCCCGGGACCCTCCTCTCCCTGACACAGGCGTCCACTCCCACGTCTGCACGTTTCACTTTTAGGTCAACGACTCTCAAATCTTTATCTCTAGTCTGGATCTCTGATGTGAACTCTGGACTCAGGCTTGAGAAAGCTCTTCTTGTCTACACCTATACTCGGGATCTCTACCTCACTCTCTCGGCAAATGGACTGCTGAGTTGCCTGAGTCAGAAATCTGGGCATCAGCATTGACCAGTGCTGTTCGTTACCCCCATGTCAAAGTACCGAGCAGCAGGGACTGCCAAGCCCACCTCCAGGGTCAGCCCCGCCCCTTGTGGGGCCCCTTTTGGGACAGCAGGCTTCAGGTGCTCTTTCAGCCTCCCGTGCTTCCCCATTCATTTTCACCTCCCCATTCAAAATCCTTCAGCGGCTGTCCGAGAAGGATGCCCATGCCAGAGACCAGGTTCTGGGGCAGGTTCATTGAGCAGGGAAGGCTCTTGCATCATTACAACCATCTCACTTCAGGCTCCATTCCTCGCTTCGGCAAACCAGGATTGTGCTGACCTGCCTGCATTTTCTTTAAAATTCTTTCGCCTCTTAAATTCCAAAAAATGTCTTAACAACCAGGATGGTGTTGACTTGCTTGCATTCTTTAAAACCTTCTTAAAAATGTTTGGATCAGAGCAAATATCCTGTTCTAGAAACAGCATCATCCCTTGGCCTTCCACGCTCTGAGTGTTACCCCCTGCTCTGGGGGACAGCAGGCATTCAAGAACTCAGAACTTTGGAATGGCAGCGTTAGAAAGGACATCAGAAACCATTAGTTCAGGAACCTCCCTGGCAGTCTGGTGGTTAAGAAGCCACTTTCCAATGCAGAAGATGTGGGTTCGACCCCTGGTTCGGGAACTAGAAGCCGACGGGCCTCTAAGCCTGTGAACTGCGGCCACTGAGCCTGTGCAGTCTAGAGCCAGCACGCCACAACCAGAGAGCCTCCACACCACAGCTAAAACCCGATGCAGCCACCAACTAATCAGCAACCAACACATTTTGCTTTTTAAAAAAGAAACCATGAGTTCAACCCTTCCTTTCTGTGATGAATACTCCCTGTTCATTTCATTTCCTCCTTGATGTCTGGCTCTGCGGGCCCATGGCTTGGGGAAAGCCACCCGGACTGACAATCTGAATAAACAACACTGGAGAAATGGAAGGTCACGGGCATGATGACTGGGGCAGGGAGGGTTAGCAAGTTCCTGGTGGTGGAGAAGGGGGGCTCTGACATGGCCGTGTCACCAGTAAGCAGACCCGATGCATGGAGGCAGTGAAGAGCAGAGACAACTGCAGCCAAACTCTGGGATTCAAACCCTGGCCCTGCCGCGCACTAGCCACGCACCCTGAGAAAGTCACTCCACTTCTCTGTGCCTCCGCTTCCTCCTTTGAGAAATGAGGGTGTTACCTCCCTCGCTGGGTCTTGGGAGGATTAACTGAGTTCACATATGTAACAGGCTTAGAATAGGGCCTGGTAGATAGAAGGTGCCATTTAAGTATTTGATAAATGTATCATAAGGACTTCCCTGGTAGTCCGGGAGATAAGAATCCACCTGCCAGTGCAGAGGACACTGGTTCAAGCCCTGGTCAGGGAACTCAGGTCCCACATGCCTCAGGGCACCTAAGCCTGTACATCACAACTAACGGGGCCTGTGTTTTGAAGCCTGCATGCTGCCAACTACTGAGTCAGCGCTCTAGAGCCTGTGTTCTGTAGCAAAAGAGGCCACTGCAACGAGGAGAAGCCTTCACACCAGAACTAGATAGAACTCGCCTCAAATGGACAAAGTCCACATGCCACAACAAAGACCTAGCACAGCCAAAAATAAAATACATAAATAACATTAAAAAAAAATGCAACCCATTGGTTAGGCTGCCACTGGGGATTTACAAAGGTTTGGATTTTATAAGTCTCTGATCTTGGTAATCAGCTTTAATATTTATCCCCTCCAATGGTTTGGCTGATGGGAACTGGGCTCTACTGGGACATGGGGACGGTCACAGCTGGCTCATGGACTGCAGGGGGAATCCCAGAAGATCAGACCTTGACCACCAGTCAGTTATATGATGTTAGGTAAACTGCTTCCGAAACTCAGTTTACTCACTTGAGAAATGGGTATAATCTGGGGGGCGGGGAACGTGCCTGAAAGTGTTTATAAAAATGCCATGAAGGTTACCTGCTGCTGCTATTACTATAATTGTTGTTATCACCATCATCATCAAAAACATGGAATTCTGTAAACGGGAAGAAGCACTGCCGCTGAAGTCACACCTGTCTTAGCTCTACAGTCTCCACCTAGGAGCTCTGCTCAGTAAAGGACAAGTATACAGATTACTGCTAAGCCTTAGACTGAGAGTTCAGAACAAATTACACTGTGGGTCATTAAAAACTTCAAATAAAAATGTGAATTATCATGCCCCTCCCCTAAAAAGCTCCCTAAACATGACTTCCAAAACACAGCATTTCTCCAGAGTCTATGAAAGCAGCTCTGTCCCTGAGACTGGATGGGGTGGTCCCTCGACCACTGTGTAGCTCGAGCTCCTGGGAGTAGTCCCGCTTCTTCCAGGTCTTGCTTCCTCCTGCATAAAACGCAGGAGTTGAACTAGAGGGCCTCTAGGTCCCTTCACAGACCCCCTTCAGGGGGTCTCTGTGCCTTAGGTCACTCATAAACCCCAAGAACTTCACTGGGCTCTTCCACCCACATTCCACTCCCATTTCATTGCGGAGACCAAAGGGTTCATGGAAATCAGGCAGGAGGTCTGACCTTGGGCTAGGGCAACAGCAGAACCATCCCTGGAGCCTCTGTCTTGAAAGTTCAGCTGTCTGAGTCACCCAGCAAGTAGGAGAGAAGCCTCCTGGGAGCACTGGGTGTTCCCAGGGAGGACGGCCCAGGGAGGACTGGGGCAGAGAGGGGCCCAGGCGCTTCCTCAAGTCTAGTGACCGCCCTGCCCCAGCCAGAATCGTTAGACTGAGGCCATCTCAGAGGGGAAGGGCGGCCAGTGGGCATTTCTGGCACCAGCCTCTGTTCCAGCGGGAGGCCATTTGATGACAAGGCGAGGGGAGCTGGTCACAGAGCCCATGGAGACCGACAACACACTTCCGGTCAAGCATCCCTGTTCTCAGCTTCCGCTGTTGACTGGATGTCAATCAAACCCGGATCTCTCTGGTTAGCAGGCAAAGTCATGAAGCCAAAGTCAAGTACACAGTCAGACCCAAGAGAGTGAAATGATATTTTTCAGAATGCCAATAACAGAAATGCCTTCGATGCTAACACCTGCCATTTATGAAGCACCTACCATGTGTAACGGATGCCACATACCTCACCAGGCATCCTCACGTGAGTTTGCAAAGCAGACGGTATGCACTTGCCCCTTCTCCAGATAAAGACGTGGGCTCAGAGTGGGTGTCACCTGCCCAGAGGAGGTGGGGAAATGGAAAGCTGAACCCAGGTCTGCCTGATGGCTAAAGCCTGGCTGTACTTTTTGACCATACCAAGCGGTATGTGGGATATAAGTTCCCTGACCAGGGATCGAACCCGCACCTCCTGCAGTAGAAGCTCAGAATCTTAACCACTGGACCTCCAGGGAAGTCCAGGCCCAGCCCTTTCTATTACAGCACACGGTTGCAGAACCCAGGCTCTCCAGGGCCCCAGGAACCCCAAGCCAGCAGTGCTGGCAACTGGCAAGGAAGGTCCCTGCTCAACAGCTCTGAGGCCTAAACTGCCCCTCTGCTGGGGAGACCATATGTCCTTACAACAGTCTCCTTGGCATCAGCGGCTTCAATTGTGCTCTCTCATTCATGCCTCTCCCTTCAGGAATCTAATGCCATCATGATCACCCAGAATTACCTGAACAGTCCAGCCTCAACAGCCATGCTTTTAGCATCTGAAATCAGGAAATGATCTCTGCAAATTAAGTTGTCCTTGAATTATACTTAAGTAAACTGTGCACTTCCTTCACTGAAGAATTCGAAGGGCTTATGTCCAAAATTATTAGGTTTCCATTCTTGTTTTGTTTTTAAGGGCTTGCTCCCTCCAAATTAAGTTTGATAGGCCCCAGTTCTGTCTGCTTCAGCCATAACGATAATAATTCCTTGGAGGAATAAAAAGAGTTGACCTCTCCCAGCAAAAACAAGTTCCCTTTTAAAACGAGCAATAAAAAGACACTTCAAGTCCAATCTCCTCAATTCAGCAAAAGAAAAATAAAATAGGAGGGTAATATCTGTCATCAGGAAAGGGGCAAATCCTCTCTTCTCTATTTTAAGAGGGAATTCGAACCTTGAGGTTTCTTTTCCATGGGGAAGAATGACCCCAGGGATGTGTGTAATAATCCTAGGGTGGGGGGAAGGGGAGGTTAAGTGGGGGAAGGAGGCAAAAACCTCAGTCTGGATGAACTGAACCCAGAGCAGACTCATGTGCAGACAGTCTCATCTGGAAGATAAAGACCGCCTGCCGGGAAGGGGGCGTACCCATCAGACCCCCTTGCCCCCCGGCTAGCAGCACCACCCACCACCCTACTGAACGCTCTCCCTGGCTTCTTTCACCTGCTTCTGAACCTTCTCTCAGTGGACTCCCACAGAGTGTGCCCGTTGGTGTCTGGTTCTTTTCACTCCCCGTTGTGTTTGGGCCCTGTTTCCAAAGAGCACTCCCGTGTCCTTGCTCACTGCTTGCCCGCGGAGTGGACACACCACAGCTTGTACATCCTCTGTGCTGGGATGGATATTTGGGTTGCTCCTAGTTGGGAGTGTTACGGGTAAGGCAGCTATGGGCACTGACGCATCTGTTTTCTTGGTTTTTTTTTTTTTTTTTTCCTTTAATTTTTATTGCAGTATAGTTGCTTTATAATGTGTTATTTTCTGCTGTACAGAAAAATGAATCGGCTATCTGTACACAGGTAGCCCCTCTTTTTTGGATTTCCTTCCCATTTAGGTCACCACAGAGCAGTGAGTAGAGTTCCCTGTGCTGGACAGTAAGTTCTCATTCATTATTTCATATATAGCATCAATTGTGTATATATGTCAATCCTAAGCTTCCAATTCATCTCATCTCCATCTTCACTGTGTAAGAAGGTCTCCAGGTCCATCCACGTCTCTACAAATGGCCCAATTTTTTCCTTTCTATGGCTAAATAATATTCCACTGCATATATGGCTTTTGCACTCTTTCCCTGTGGGATCATAGGTCTAAATGTGGAAGGTAAAATCAGAAAGTTACAAGAGAAAGCCTAGAAGGATAGCTTCATGACCTTGGGGATTGGTAAGGATTCCCAACTGGAGCACAGAAGGACACAATCGAGGGTGCTGGAGATGCCCTGTATCTCTGGGCAGGGTTGCACAGAAATACACAGAAGTCAAAGTTAATTGAACACAAACTTATGATTTACACGTCTATGAATAAACAAGGTCCTACTGTAGGCCACAGGGAACTATATTCAATATCTTGTGATAAAACATAAAGGAAAAGAATAGAAAAAAGAATGTATACACGTGTATAATAGAATCATTCTGCATACAGCAAGGATTGGACAACACTATAGATCAACTATCCCTCAGGGGACTTCCCTGACGGTCCAGCAGTTAGGAGTCCACCTTCCAATGCAGGAGACATGGGTTCAGTCCCTGGTGGGGCCACTCAGCCTGCACGACGCAACTACTGAGCCTGTGTGCTGCAACTAGAGAGAAGCCCACGTCCCACAACAGAAGACCCCGTGTGTCACAACAAGAACTGAATCAGCCAAATCAATTAATAAATATTTTCTTAAAAAAAAAAACTATACATCAATAAAAAAGATTTAAGCATCTGATATTTATATTAAACCTGGATATAAAAGCGAGTCAAAAAAAGCCACGCCTATACTATCCTCAGGACAGTGAGCTTTTAACCCTAATTTAAGGTGGCGGGATGTCTGAATTAGTCTGTGAGCCTGACACAGTCAGATGTCAGTGCTGAGTGGGGGTCCAGGTTTGGGACTCTTGCCTCGGGGAGACCTGAGCCTGAATTCCAGCTCTACCTCTTGCTAGCCAAGCCATCCTGGGTGTGTTAATCTACCTCTTAAAGCCTTGGTTTTCTGTCTCTCTCTCTATGCTGCACCTGCTTGGTCACTTCAGTCCTGTCTTACTCTGTGTGACCCCATGGACTGCAGCCCGCTAGGCTCCTCTGTCCATGGGATTCTCCGGGCAAGAATACTGCAGTGGGTTGCCATGCCCTCCTCCAGGGGATCTTCCCAACCCAGGGATCAAACCCTGGTCTCCTGCATTGCAGGCAGGTTCTTTACCCCAGTAGGGAAGCCCTCTCACGCGCGCTCTCTCTCTCTCTCTCTCTCTCTCTCTCTCTCTATATATATATATATATATATATACACACACACACATGAAGAAGGGAGGCAGCAAACCAAGAAGTCAGAAGGGGTGAGGGAGAATGAAGAGTTAAGAGTTCGTTCTCAGTGGGCTGAAGTCTCAGCTCTGCTTTAAGATCTGCCAAGCACAGGCTCTTCAGCCAGCCACGTGCTGAACCTTAGGCATGTCTGAGGCCTGTCCTGCGAGGGGCAGAAGGGCCCAGAGAAAGTGCATGGGCTGTACAGGGAGAGAGGTCTGGGTTCAAACACTCCACCTCAAGTCTCAGCTTCTCCATCTGTAAAATGGGGCCAAGACCAATCCTGTCAGGTTGTTGTGAGGTGCCGTGCCTGGCAGGAAGGAAGCAATGGCAGCAGCTGATATGGTAGCCCCATCACCTTCGTCTTCATCTGCCTTTGTGTACATGAACTTCCCTATTACAGAATTAGGGGTAATTATAGGCTGTGCAATCACGAAATTAAAGCAGGTAATTACCATGCCTGATTAATTGTCGAATGCCAGGCAGTCAAGGAAACACAAACAGAACTCACAGTCTGTGGGCTGGGCAGTTAAGCATCCCCTTTGCTTCCAAAAAACTGTCAACAGAAACAGCGGAGTTCAGTAAATGACCTTCTCGGGAGGGTTTGCAAGGATGCAAATGAAACCTGGGAAGTGCTACTGGGCCTTCTGACTCGTAACGAGCTCGGTACACGGGCATTTATACAGCTCCTGCTGCACAAGCACCAAGGTCTCCGGACAAGGTGCTCTTTTGGGAGAGGGACTTCATAGGCGGTACCTGATGGTTGCTATTAACCTCTGCAAGGACCAGACCCAGCAGAGAAAGCTGCTGATGGGAATGTAGCAAGAACCCTGAAATTAATGCTCTTTTACACATTGCTTGTTTGAAATCCTCCAGCTAACACATGCCTCTCTGTTTCCAGCTTCAGACAACCTCATTTTTAAGTTGACTTTTTATTCTGTTTGTTTATTTTTGACTGCGCTGGGTCTTCACTGCTTTGTGAAGCCTTTCTCTAGGTGTGGTGTGCGGGCTCCTCATTCCGGTGGCTTCTCTTGTTGGAGCACAAGTTCTAGGCACCTGCGGGCTTCAGAGTGCGGGCTCAGTAGGTGTGCCGCACGGACTTAGCTTCCCCCTGGGCATGTGGGATCTTCCTGGGCCAAGGATTGAACCCGTGTCCCCTGCATCGGTAGGCAGATTCTTATCCACCGCACCACCACCAAAGTCCTTCAGGCAACTTCTTATTATCCACAGTCCTCCATCTTAAAACCAAAAGTGCGCGTGTGTGTTTTTATCCCCTTTAATATTTTGGCCATGCCTCAGGGCACGTTGGATCCTACTTCACTGGACCAGGGATTGACCCCATGTCCCCAGAATTGGGAGCACGGAGTCTTAACCACTGGACCACCAGGGAAGTCCCCAAATACTTTTTCATGGGTGTTATGATACTCAAGAGTGGAAGCTCAATTTATGTGGATGTCCTCAGACTTCCAGAAGATGATGTATCATTTAGTATTGCCAACCATGGGACAGACATTTGACCTACAATTTTCACTAGAGCCCTGCAATTTTATATGCTGAGAAATGGAGTCTTGGAGCAACTAAGTAACGTGCCCAATATGACCCAGGGGGTGAGGAGCAGAACTGCAACTGGGCCTTAAGTTTCTGCTACACCCGAAGCCCAAGCCACATGCTCTCAGCCCCAGAGAAGAGCAAGCGCTATAAACTCTAAGCTCAGATGCCCTTTATGAGGACTGTTAAATGCCGAGAGTCAGATGACTTCGGGATAAGAAAGATTCTCTGAGAAATGGCTTTAGGTTCCTGATTCATTTTGCTTCCTTAATATCCAAGGAAGGAAATGATTTGTGTTTTGGTTGGCGGCCTGTGTTAATGACTCCGAACAAAACTTTCCTCTTAATGAAATGGCTTCATGTGTTATTAACTGTAAGTGTCCTCGTTGCTAGAACAAAATGCCTGAATTACTGCATGATCACGCTGATAGAGTGATATTATTACAGCCAAATGCCGAGGACAAGATGAATAACTTGGTAGGAGAAAAATGACTTTTTGGTTCACTGGGTTATGCAGATGAGGTAGACTTGTAAAGGCGGAAATGCATTACCAAAAACTGCCAGCATCACCCCACGTGCCTTTTGAAGGAGGAGAGAGGAAGACCTCTCTGTGGTCTGGTGAAGAATCCACCTGCCAATGCTAGGGGCACGGGTTTGATCCTCAGTCTGGGAAGATCCCACATACCGAGGGGCAACTAAGCCTGTGTGCTACAACTACCGAAGCCCTCTCGCCCTCGAGCCCAGGCTCCGCAGCCAGAGAAGCCACCGCCATGAGAAGCCTGCGCACCACATTCAAGAGTACTCCACCAGCCACAGCGAGAGAAAGCCCAGGCAGCAACCAAGACCCAGTGCAGCCATAAAGACAGACAGAAGAAGGACAGAGGATGAGCAGTTTAGAAGCGGAAGAGACCTGCCCGGCCTCCGTGTTTCAGGGCCTGCATCACCGCGCACACACCACGCTCCAGCCTGAGTGCTACTGTCTCTGGCTGTGCTGGGCTCGGTCACGTCCAACTCTTTCGACCTGCAGCCCGCCAGGCTTCTCCATCCATGGAATTTTCCAGGCCTAAGTCTCTAAGAGAAGAGGAAAGAGGAAACTTGTTTTCTGGTAAACATTATAGCCCACGAACCATGGCTGCAGTGACCGTTCACCTGCACTTTTATTTGCCATCTTATCTTACAGAGGCTGAGCCACTGGTCCAACACAGAACTAGTCAGAAGGCGAGCAAACACTGGAGCCCAGGTCCTCCTGACTCTGGGGACCGCATCTTCCCATGACCAGCAATCTGGTGACAAAAGCTGGGACTCAGGTCCCTTTGGTGTGCTGAGTTCCTGACCTGGGGGCTCACCCTTTGGCTCTAAAGTCAAGTCTCTGACTAGGTTAAGTCACAGATGGGATCACTTCCGGTGAAGGTCAGAGGCAGACAGACTCTCACAGAGGACCCAAGGGGAATGTCTCCACGTCATGTCATAACCTGCTATGCTAATAGACCTTCCAGGCCAACTTGGCCCACCAGGACCCTCTGCTCTGCCAGATGCCCACTGAAGCCCCCATAACTGCTAACAGCAGCCTTGGCCAGAGGACTGAGGGGAAACAAGCGTGACATTGACTGTGCTCTGATTTCATGGATCTGACCCTGCACTGGGGTGGAACTCTCTCCCAGTGGGAGAGTCATTTGCCTTTTCAAGGGAGTTGGAGACCAGAAGGAAGGCAGAGAGTCACCCTTCTGAGACTCCTGGACTTGAGGGCAGCCCCAACTGGAAGTTCTCCCCGGTGCTGTATTTCTAGGTCATGATCCCTACACTGTTGGCCCAGTCTTATTCCTAGTTCTGGCCTGGTCTCGGTTGTGCTGAGGGGACACAGGGAACAGGCCCAGCTGTCCGATGCGAAGAGCCGACTCACTGGAAAAGACCCTGATGCTGGGGAAGATTAAGAGCGGTGGAGACGGGGACAACAGGATGAGATGGTTGCATGGCATCACCAACTCAATGGACATGAGTTTGAGCAAACTCTGGGAGCTAGTGAAGGACAGGGAAGCCTGGCCTGCTGTAGCCCATGAATTTGCAAAGAACTGGACATGACTGAGCGACTGAACAACAACATACGAAGTTAGAGAAAGCATCCTACCCCCTCCCCCAACCCAAGCCAGAGCAAAGGTGACCACAGGTGGGCCAGGGGCCCAGACCTCTGGTCATCTAGTGAGGGTCATCCTCAGCCAAGCAGCAGTGTCAGGGGCCATGGAGAAAACCACAGGGGCAGGTCCCCAAGCACACGTGAGACAGTTCCCAGGAAGCTCAGAAATAGCTGGAGCCACTGTGATGGGGGCTTACTTCCACCCATCAAGCTGCTGGGGGCTCCAGGGATCACATTTGGGGAATTTTAAAAGGAAGCATGACTTCACCCCGCAGTCACACGCCGCAGTCTGGGTAGCTGAGTCACACACATTATGACTGGGCCATGTGCACGGCAGTCAGCATTCACTTGCCAAAAGCTGGCTACTCCGTTCATAGTGCTGAAGGTACGAACGGGGTTTCAGACTCACTGAAAAAGGCGGTGAAACCTTCTGCTTCTCTCTTCACAGATGTAAATACCAGCCAAGTCTTCTGGGGGGTGGGGAGGGGAGAAGCAGAAATCGGATATCTGTTTACTCTCAAATAATTCAATTTAGAGACCATTTAGGAGACGATAAGTATGACTCCAATCACATGTGTGTGTGCGCGCAATTATATCCCTGAAAATAACCAGAAGGCTTCAAATCAAAACATTAACAGTGGTTGTGTTGGAGTGTTTGGTAAATTTTTATTACCGTTATGGTTTTCCCAGTTTCCCAACTTTTCTGCTTCTGTTGAATATGGACTTTGATGAGAGAAAAATGAAATGATACATTTCAGGTCAGTGGGGCTTCTGGTGGGCTTTGAGAAGACAATGCATAGTCACCCTCCCCCTTCTCTCCAAATGCAACTGGATAAATGTTCAGAGCTGCTCTGAAATGCATGGCCACATTCCAAAACAAAACAACTGTCTTTGTCATTTATGAGGAAACCTGAATGAGTGATGGGGGTGGGGACTTGGCCCCCAACCTGGGCTCCAGCGCCTGAGAGCTTGCTGGGGCCCGGGGACCACGCAGGCCTGCCCACGGCATGAAACCAAGTTAGGCATGATTGTGAAGGCAGAATGGGGGGCCAGGATATTTAAGAAATTGATCTCCACATGCGCCTGAATTCTGCCACTATAATGAAACTGCAAGGAAAACGCTCTTGGAAGATCTGATGTTCCCAATAGCTTCCAAGTCCCAAACAGCTGTGACACTGCTGAGCTCGATGGGAAGCTCCTTGTCACTCTGTCATCCCAGAGCTAAAGCCTTGGAGGAGGTTGCTGGTGTGGGAAAGAAGTTTTACAAACAGAGGAAGTCTCTTAGCCTCGGAGAGAAGGGTCCCAGGGAAAACTCGCTCTCTGGCTGCACACCTCTGCTCAGGAGGGAAGCCAACCCTGCCTCTAACTCTCCTCACAGCCATGAAGGAAGCAAAACCAGGACTTCCCCGGAGCTCCAGTGGCTAAGACTCCTCACTTCGACAGCAAGGGGCATGGGTTCAGTCCCTGACTGGAGAACTGACGTCCCACGTGGTACATGGCATGGCCAAAAAAAAAAAAAATGAATAAAAAGAAAGAAGCAAAACCACCTGACAATGTCCTAAGCCAAGCTGCACACACGTAGGTATTCAATCTACTTCAGCTCATCCAATGTTTACTGAGCACCGACCAGGAGCCAGGATCTCAGCCGGCTGCAAGGAGATAGATGGAGGTAGACCAACAGTTTGGGGCAGTGATTACGAGCTGTCTGGGAACTAGGATCGCCTGGGTTAGAATCTTGACTTCACCTCCTTTATTAGCTGTGAACCTTAGTAGTTGACTAAAGCTCTCCACATGCCTTAAATTTCTTATTGTAAAAGTGGGGGCAGGGACTTTCCCTGGTGGTGCAGTGGCTAAGACTCTGAGCTCCCTATGCAGGGGGCCCAGGTTCAATCCCTGGTCAGGGAACTAGAGCCTACATTCCACAACTAAAGATGCCAGATGCCACCTGAGATCTGACTCAGCCAAATAAATAAATTAAGAGTTTGCATGCCTTGACTAAAGATCCTGAGTGCTGCAACTAACACCCAGTGCAACCAAGGTTTTGGCCTGATCTAAAAGGTCCCACGTTAATGAGGCTGACAGACAACTAAATGGACAAAAATTATAGTCTGGGTAGAATCAGTGCTACGACACAGGAGGCTGGGAAACAAGGAGAAGCAGCATGGAATGCAGTGTGGAGTCCATCAAGGAAAGCTTCCTGGAGGAAGTGATGTCTAAGCAAAGACTTCAAGGGTGAAGGGCAGGAAGGGTGAGGACAATCCAAGTCAAAGCTACTGGAATTTTCTACTTTGATTACACGGAGACCTTTCCAAACCAAGTGTTCTTAAGAATACAGAAATAGCAAAAATGAACTCGTGATAAAATAATTTGGTGTCTAAACAAGCAGTACACTCAACTCTGAAGATACCAAAGAGACAGCTAACCCTAAAAGATGGTTTTAGGGCTTCCCTTTCTGGATGAAGAGTTTCAGACACATCAGGCATATTCAGCTACATTTGGCCTCCAAAGACCTGGGCTGTGTGATCAAGCATCTTTCAGGCAAGCAGTTCTCGTGTAAATGAATGGGCGAGGGAGGCGGTAATTCAGCAAGGCTGACCATGAGTGTCACTTTCTAATGTGATTAAGTGACCTCCCTCTTCCTGCTGCTGCTAATTGTCCTTTAAAGAACTGGGAGCTGCTCGTGATGTGCAGAATTCGATCCATACCAGGCGCAGGTCCATTGCACGATGCTTCTGCTCCAGGCACATCAATCTCCTGCAGGCACATCTCTCCTGGAGGGAAACCCTGTCAGCTAGCCTAACACCATCCCTAGTTTTTCTCTGCCCAGTCGTGGACCCTTTCATTGCTGGGAAGCAAAACCAATTCATGACAGCTTTGGGGAAACTTACTGAAAACATACAAGGATATCTCAGACAACCGAGGGCTAGAAGTGCTGCTGGGCTCTCCAAGAGGCTAGACCAGGAGCCAGAGAGCCATCAGAACCAGGACAGGGAGCCAGGCATCCTACTCTCTGCAGGTTCTCTCTCTGCATGCTGGCTTTCTCTACTTCTTGAGCTCATGATCCAAATGTGACACCTTTCAAACCCAGCCCCATATACATTCAGACTGACCCATTCATGGCTTGCCCAATCTCAAATGTTCCAGGCAGGGGTGAGCCTCCGCAGTGAACACTGGGCGTTTCCCTCTGCCGGGCACCCATACCCCCTCCTTCTGGCAGCAGCACACCAGTTCTCCTCTAGAGACCCAGTGTCTACCCAACCTCAGTCCCTGAGCTTCCTGTGGACCCCACCTGAGCTCTGATCCTAGAGGCAGGCACAAGATCAAGGCCTGGCCAATCAAAGCCACGGGGGTACCACAGGAGGGGCACATCACCCAAACCAGGCTAATAGGAAGCTTGTATTACTGGGAAAGAGGTGAGGGGTATTATAGTTGTTTGCCCCGTGAGGATGTAAGCTCAGATCTGCTGGAGCACAAGGAGGGGAACCCCACAAGGAGGCGAACCTACTAGAGAATAAAATCATAAGACAAAGGGAGGGAGGGTGGGAGAAGGAGGAGGAGGAGGAAGAGGAGGATGGAGAAAAGAAAAGGGAGGGAGAGTGATCGAGCACCTGGATCAAGCCATACCTGAACTCATTAAGCCAATAAATTCTGTTTTAAGACAACATTTCTGCCACTTGCAATCAAAAGAATTAAGGCCAAAAGAGGGGAAAAAAAAAGACCAAAAGAGAGATGATTAGGCAAGTATTTACATAGCTTTCCCCTGGGTGGGTATCCACGCTGGGTCAATGAGCCTTGGCAAGTGTCTATGTATCTGTGCAGTGTGTATGAGGAGGAGGGGGCCATCTCTAGAGAAGTAGAAGCAGCCTCAAAGGATCCCTCCTCCACAGAGCCCTTCAGTTTATTTACACAACAGGAAGCGTCTTCTGGTGCCCTTTGTAGTGAGTTTGGCAACTGTGGGCTGCGATAACCTTGGAGCTGAGCCAAGAGTCTGAATACCACCCCCAGCACAGTCTAGAAACAGGACAAGTGGTGACTGTCAAACAGACCAAGAAATGTGGATAATAAATATAGAAGTCTACAATGAGAACTGATCCTTGATCAAATAGCTACGAATTCCCAGGCAGTCGGTGCAGAGTACTTCAGCGAGCACGTCTAGACCAGATTTCTCTTCCCCCTTGTGTATTCATTCAGTCCATTCAGTCTGGATTTCTTCAGAATGCCTCAGCATCTCTGTCTTGGCGTTATGGAAACCCACCCCCATCAAACTGTATTTAGGAGGCTTTAGTTAAATAACATGAAAAAGATGGCATAGCGCTTGGGCAGAGACGCTAGCAGCTGCCAAGTCTGCTTCACACAGACTAGCGGACGGAGCATGGCAGATGCACCCCCAAGAGGCCTCAAAGTTCCTTCACGAGCTGTCGGAGAGTCCAAGGTGAAGCTGAAGACGCATTGCCCAAAGCATCCTAAAGCAACCCAGATGCACGCTCTTTTTTACACAGCTGCGAGCCTGTGCTCACCCTCTTTAATCTCCCTCTTTGAAAAGCATCCAATTTAAGAAATTTTGCAGTAATCATTTCAGAGCAATGAAAAACAAACAGAACAATAGAACATTTCAGATGAGAACTCTGTGCACCTCTCTCTTAATGTTCGCTTAAAGAGATACATTAGTCATTAGGAAGAGCCCTCTTTAATCCCCCTACACAACCGAGCTGCCTGCTTGCAGACCACAATCGTAATACAGTTAATTTGGTCCATGTACTCATTTCTTCCTTATAATGATGCCAATAAGATAGCATTTTTTTTTTAAGTTTCTGATGTTCAAGATGGGACTGGAGTGCTCTAGAGCCCGTGAGCTGCAACTACTGAAGCCCGTGTACCACAACGAGAGAAAGCCCAGGCACAGCAATGAAGACCCAAGCATATTCAAAAATAAATAAAATTTAAAGTTTTTTTTCAAATATAGGGCTGGAATGAACACTTGGGAATGCTGGGATGATCTGCTACTTGGTAAGGGGAAGAAAAGAGTTGAAAAGGGCTTGCCTGACAGCTCCGTTTACTGCCCACCAGAGAGGGGGCAGAGCGGTCACAGTCAACTCTGGTAATTTCATTCAAACATTCCTTTGGCACCAAGAAAATGCACGAAGCATTTTCTCTAGAGGTCTTTGGTGGAAAGACCATGAAGGTCTTCTAAGCCTTCTAGGAGTTTATATGCAGGGGAGCCTCGAGCAGTTCTTACCAACCTAGTCATGGCCAGGGCCTTTCCAAGGTCACAGACTTATCACAGACTCCCTGAAATAACTCACAAAGCCTGGGGATTCTGTCTTGAAAAAAAGACAACTGCACACACATTGGTTAAAAAACCTACCCGTCAATGCAGGAGACATAAGAGATGCAGGTTCGACACTCTTGGGTTGGAAGATCCCCTGGAGGTGGGCATGGCAACCCACTCCGGTATTCTTGCCTAGAGAATCTTGCGGACAGAGGTGCCTGGTGGGTTATATTCCATGGGGTCGCAAAGAGTCAGCCACAACTGAAGCGACTTAGCACAAACACATGCACACACAGCCCCACCAGGTAGGTGTATACATACAAACAAATATATACACACACAGTTCATATACTTTTCTAAATCAGACCATTCAACAAAGTTGGGGTCCATCCAGCCACCACACACAGTGAGGAAGTCACCAGCAGCCAGGTCTAAGAAACAGAATTGCCAAACATCCCCAACCCCACTGCTGCAGCGCCCCCTGTGGGCCGGCTCAGTGGCACTCGCCCACTCACTCCTTTACTCCCCGCAGCAAGCCTGTGGGCCAGAGGGGGACACACAACCTCCAAAAGATGAGCTGGCACCTCTGGTTCCAAAAGGGTCCACCTAAGGCCCCAAGGTGCCCGAGGACGCCCACAACCTGCTTCTAGGAGACCCCCGTGTCCTAGGTCCTAGCTGCCCACTCGGGCCCGCCCCCTGTGCCCAAAGCGGGAGGGGGCAGGAAGGCCTGTGCCCAAGTCGATGGGCCTGGAAGCCCCGGGCAATCTAGTGGCTGAGCACAGCCGGACTCCTCTCCAGGTCCTCCTGAGATGTGTCCGAGCCCACAGCAGCTGACAGCTCACTTTTCTCTGCAGAAAGGAGCTGTGAAAACCACACCTCTGGTACCTGCTGATCCAAATCAAGGGACTTGGGCAAAAACATGTCCTCAAGTGGCCCTTGGTGTGGGGAAGGTGGGGGGGTCTCCTAGCACCCAGGATCAATTGGACTGTGTGCCACTTGGCGGGGGGGGCACGTCAACAACTGCAATGTCAACAGGAGCCCAACCCCTCAGCCACACACCCCGCCTCAACTCCCCAGACCTGAAAAGCTCTGAAAACCAAAAGGCTCTTATTAAGTTTAGTGCAGACTCCTTCAGCAGTGGAACCTGCCTGAAGCCAGTGAAGGTGTTTATAAGCCTGACCATCCCACTAAGCGTGAAGGCTCCTGATTCACTGCAGGGACGCTGAGTGTCTGGTTACGGGTGCTGCCCCAGACCTGCTCATCATGCACTTATTCCTTCCTGAAGTTCAGAAAGAAAAGAAAAATGAAAACGTGTATCTGGAATTGTGTTGATCTCAAGGGTTTTGAATTATGGGCTATGGACCTTTAATAAGACAACTTTAAATGAAGCTGAACTTAATGTATTAAAACCAGCCCAGAGGCAAAAAGTGAGCTTGGTCAAAATTACCACCTGGAGATGTCTTAAATTGCCCATAAAGTACAGTGAGCTGGGTCGGGTGCACAACTCTGAGTGGTAATTTGGCTATATAAATGTATAACACACACGGTGTTATATACTATATGAAGGCTATGCACAAAATGTAATTTTATAAGATTTTTAATTTTATAGAAGAGGTAGGTCTTTAAACACTCTGGGAGCAACTTTACATGGAAGACCAAGAAAAGGGCCAGAAGATTGTCTCCTGTATTATGCTTCTCTGAGGATACTTAATGACAGAAAAGTAGGCTGGCAACATGATTTAAGTTTTTTCTCCCTTTTTCTTTTGTCAACCGTGGGCCACTGAATTACTGGCCCAGTTCTTCTCCTCCTCTCCCCACTACACACTCCATGCCATTAACATGTGACTGCAGGTCCTTCTACTAGAGCCTTCCCAGGTGGTGCTAGTGGTAAAGAAACTGCCTGCCAATGCAGGAGACATAAGAGACACAGGTTCAGTTCCTCCTGGAAAGATCCCCTGGAGGAGGAAACGGCAACCCAGCCCACTATTCTTGCCTGGGGAATCCCATGGACAGAGTCTGGTGGGTTACAATCCATGGGGTCACAAAGAGTTGAACACGACTGAAGTGACTCAGCACACAACTAGAGGCAGATGGTACTTCCCTTAACTCTGGGCTTGGCTGTGTTACTTGCTTCGGTCAACAGAAGATCAGTGTGTGTAACTCAGGCCGAGGCTTCAGACGCATGTGCACGGTCTGGCCCGTCTTTGCACCTCTGCCTCCATCAGGGGGGCACACCCTCATCAGTCTGCATTTCAGAATGATGAGAGACATGAGGAGAGTAGACCAACTGCATGTTGGAGCCAAGCCTGGCCTAGATCATCCAACCTCCAAATGATCCACAGACACGTGAGCAAAAATTATTTAGCCTCTGAGTTTGGGAGCTGTTTGTTACACCACATTACCATGACAAGAGCTGACTGATACACTTGGCTAAAATAGGTGAAACTGGACAAGCTGAATGCATATGAAGCTACTCTGCTGAGCTCTTATGATGTGATCACCGTTTTTCACTGTCCTGCTTTCTAAACCTCTTATTTAATCACCCCGAGCATTTTATAGATTGGGAAACTAAGGATCAGAGGGTTACATGACTTGCTTAAACTCACACCATAGAAAGTTACAGAGCAACCATTCTACCTCAACCTGTTTGACCTTCAGAGGCTGAACTTTTTAGTGACTGTGTTACACCGACTTTCCTCTAGCCTCCATTGTGCTTGATGTGAAAGAGCAATCAGGGGACAAGCTCTACTGACACAGGATCTGGGCTGGAAAGAGAAATGACAACTAATAACAATTTTGTGAGAGACGACTGTGTATCCAGAACCACGCTAAACACTAGAGAGGAAGCAGGAAAGACAAAAGGCATGAGAACTAATACGAAATACAATAGCAACCACTACCACCATTTACTGAGCATCAACCGTGTAATGGGCGTGTGTGTGTGCTCAGTTGCGTCCCAGAGAGTTAGAGAGATTGATACAGAAGATGATGGCAGAGGAGCTCTGGTAAAAGCAAGGAGGAGGGTAGGGCTCCACCTGTGTCCTGATACTGAGGGTGGATCTGAGGCCCCTCGGAGAAGTGCCAGGTCACCGCGATCCCAGGTCTGAAAGCCCCTGGAGTGGAAGATCAAGTCCATGCTCTCTGGAAAAGCTCCCGAGGCCCCTCCCCATCGCTTCCCTGCCTGCCTCAGCAGTCCCACTCCCTCTCATTCCGTTTTGCAGCCTGGGCCACACATGCTGAGCTGTTCAGAACCCCCGAATTCTCCCTCCTTGATGGGGTGCTCCAGCCCACGTGGCCTTTGTCTACACCAGGCCCTCTGTCTGCAGGTCCTTCCTCCTTCATCTGCCAGGCGGAAACCCACACGTTTCCCAAGACTCAGCTCACTCAGTGCTTGTTGTTTAGTTGCTCAGTCACGTCCGACTCTTTGCAACTCTATGGACTGTAGCCCACCAGACTCAGGTGCCCATGGGATTTCCCAGGCAAGAAAGCTGGAGTGGGTTGACATTTCCTCCTCCAGGGAATCTTCCCCACCCAGGGGTTGAACCCACATCTCCTGCATTGGCAGGCAGATTCTTTACCATTGAGCTGCCAGGGAAACACCCCCCAATTCCACCCCCAGGTACAAGTGACTTCACTGGTGACTAACAGTGAGCAATGGACTGATGTCTTTGACAGGTGTATATGTCACGTATGACCAAGGTGTATGTATGTGGACTTCTGTGCATGATATCCCAGTCTAGCCCTCTGTGCAAATAAAGGCTTTTTTGTAAAGATGATCCATGACATCCACAGCGGTGAAAACATGGAAGTCAGAGGGGCAGCATAAAAGAGACAGAAAGAGATGGGTTAACTGGGTCCAAATTTCAGAGAGGAAAGAGACAAGGAATGCTGGCTCATGTAGAGGACAGACTTCTAGTTGCCATGGCGCCAAGAGCCAGAGCGGCAGTGGGCGACCACCACCACCTAGAGGTCAGTCACAGACACAGCGGATGTTGGCCAGACCTTCACTGCTTGCTTGGCATGTGGCTGACCAGGAACAGAGAAGATTCTCAAAGGGCTTTTGATAGGAGCTGACCAAGGGTCTAGAAGGCCCAGCCCAGAATGTCAAGAGCTGTGGGTGCTTTAGGAAACTCCAGACATATGCTAAAGTCTGACTGGCTGCCCAAGTTAGACATGGGGCTCTGTTGTGGAAAAGGCAGTCTTAGAGCTGGCTGTCAGGCTCAGATATTCTAGAAGGGAGAAGAACTCTGGTCAGGATAGCGGAAGGCAGCTCTCTTCCTTCCCACCCCTTCTCCATGCCAAAGCCAGAGCAAAGGTTCCAAAGCAGGAATCGAAGCCATTCAATGGAGCTTATACGGCGCTCAAGGTTAGGAAGTGAAAGTCGCTCAGCTGTGGTTACTCTGCAACCCCGTGGACTGTAGCTGCCAGGCTCCTCTGTCCAGAACACTGGAGTGGGTATCCTTTCCCTCCTCCAGGGGATCTTCCCAACCCAGGGATCGAACCCAGGTCTCCCACATTGCAGGGGGATTCTTTACTGTCTGAGTCACCAGGGCTCAAGGTGAAGTCTAATCTTAATCTGGACCCGACTTAAAAGGCACAGCGGGATCTTCTCTGGCCTCTCTCTTTCCTCAGATTCTTCTCTGATTATTCCGCTTGGACTAGTTAAGAACCCAGCCATGAATCTTACTGCCCAGCAGTACCGGACCTATGTGGGAACTCATAAATAGGTGGTGAAAAAAAACAAATGAAATTCCAAGATCCTTAAATGCTATGTGCTGTATCGCCTCTAGGGTTCTGGGAAAGCAATTCTCTTAGCTTTTTTCAAAGACCTCTCTGTAGCAGTGAACAACTGCCTCTGGCTCCAAGACAGCAGGGACCTGATCATTTGGGGTTTATTTTCTCCTGGACAAGCAGTCTGGAGGGAGGCAGTCCAGGGTTAGTATAGCCACCCTACAAAATAAGAGGACCAAGTACTGTCCATCTTTCTGCTCTGCCATCCTCACTCTTAAGCTGCCATCCTCAAGGACCAAAATTGACGTTGAAGCTCTAGCTATCATATCTGAATTTTAGACAATAGAAAAGAGACAAAAAGGGCAAAGCAGATAGCACCCAGATGAATTATCTCCGTTTAGCGGCCCTCCTGGAAGGCCACCCCCAACATACCTAGCTATAACTCCCTGGTAGAGTTTAGTCACACAGCCACATGCACGTGCATGGAAAGCTGAGAAATTTAGTGTTCTCCCCTTGGGCACATTGCCCCCACTGCTAAAAGATAAGCGAAATGGATATCTGGAGCAAGCAAATAGCAGATTCTGCTACATTCTTGATGGAAGACCAGCAGACAGAAAGAATCTAAAGACATCATCTCTGCTCTCAAATACCCACAATCTGATTGAAGACTAAGACAAATGCAGTTGAAAAGATAAATGACGATATTGGGCAGAAGTGAAATGGACCACAGGTCATGGTGCAGTCTTGGCAGGGTAAGTTTTATGCAGAAAAGAAGGCAGTTAACTATTGAGCACTTACTGTATACTGGGTTCTATGCTAGTCATTTTATGTATTTTTACATTTTAGTGTTCACAGCGAGCATTCAAAGGAATGATTATTTCGGTTTTACAGAAGAAACTTGGAAGGGTTACGTTTAATGTGTCCAGGGCCACACAGCCAGTGAGGATTTAGAACAAGGATGGCAGATCTGCCAAGGCGAGGGTTGCTTGCCTGTTCTAGTCCATTAGTGGTAGCTGCCTGGGGAAGGCAGTGGCTTTGTGGAGGAAGATTCTGAGAATGGGTCTGAGCTCATCAAGAAAGGTGGTGATTGATTAGCTATGTCTGCCGTGGACACAGTAATGGGCAGCGGTGGCATGAGTGACATGCATTTCATAGTCCTGCTTTTGAGATTTCTGGTGGTCAGTTTACGTATGGAAATGCTGCGTTTGCACTCTGATGTCTGCATCTGCACAGAGTGTGGGAGCGGGGCACACACTGCCATTAAGTGAGATGGTCTCAGGTGTGCTGCTAAGAATCCCTTCTGGTTGCCATGCTTTCAGAAAGCGGGAGCTCCGCGACTTTCTAAGACTAAGACCACCTCTAAGCATCCGGAATCGGAAGCTGTGGTTATGAAGCTAATGTGTCCTTTAGGGGAATGTGGCGCAGAGGAATGAAGGTGCACATCTCAGAGTTTCAGCGGCTGCTGCCGAATAAATAAAAATAGCTGTAAATACTTCTGCAGCTCTTCTATTCAAGGAGAAAAGTGGCTACCCTGTGGGTAATAGATGGGATTTCTCCCTTGCTTGTGGAAGGTAAGCACTCAGTTTAAAATCACAGGTCAAAGCCCTGTTATTCCCCCAGGACTGGGTCCCCAACTGACTGCTTAGCACAGTGCAAATCATGTCTCTCACCAGGCAAAGGAGCCATCCAGTGTGGCGGAGTCTGCCTCCTTGTGTGTCCTGGGTTTGTTCCCCCTTCCTCACTCTTGAGCTCAGTCCTTCATCAACTCTTGCTAGGATCTCCAAGGGGCCCCAGTACACGCCACCATGACTGGCCTGGATCACCCCCCGCCCGCGCCATATGTGTCACTGCTGTCTCCGGAACACTTGGCAGGCTCCCTGTCTCCTTGTGGGCACTGCCTGAGCTCCCAGCACCGCAGACAAGCGCCTGCTTCACCAGCCTGCCCCAGACGTGGGCTCTGAGCCAGCCGGTAAGATCGTGCCCTGATTCTCCAGCTGTTCTGGAAGGCATCTATGAACCAGGCCTAAGCCAGTCAGCTCACTCCCTCACTCCCCTGGCCAAAGACAATGGTTCAAGAAAGAGCACAAGACCTCCTATGATGTGGTGAGGCTTTTGCTGGGATGAACGGGAAAGTGATTCTTACTCTTCTCCCACTGGCTTACAGTTGGTCATATTTAGAGCGGCTACAGCTGACTGGACCCATGAGAAGAGAGTCCGTCTGAGAATGTGTCCCCAGAGAATAAAGCAGGAAACTTTGGAGAGCAGGTGGACCTCATATGAGGCCCTGATCAACCTGTGCCTGAAGCTGGACTACCCCAGAACTGGTCAGTTACAGGGAGTAATAAATTCCCTTCCTGTTTGGGCCCATTTGGGTTGACTTTCTGTCACTTCCCAGTTAAAGTGCCAGACACCAATCTCATTACATGCATTACCCACTTCAAACAACATCATCTAGTTGAATCTGTGCCAATAACAGCAAGAGCCATTTTTCTCATTTGCTTCTTCCCAGGATGTCCACACCCTGTTCTATGCTCACAGCATCCTGATTTTGCTTTAAGGGTCCTGTCCCTTGATCCTGGTTCAAGCTGACCTACTCCACCTCCAGCAGGTGCTGCTTGAGAAGTTATCAAGAGCCCCGCAGCCCTGAAACCTCACGAGGTATTCCCTCCACGGGGCCAGCTCTTTCCAACGATAACATGTACTGCTGGCTCCTATCCTGAGACAAGTCCTTGACGAGCTTTTTTGATGCTCTTCTCTGCTCGTCGAATATACAATGGGTGCCTCTTGGAGCGCGCGATCAATCCTGAATTGCCCATTCAATTAAAGGCGGTGAATGCATTAAATATGCCACCAGATGATAAAGCGCAATAATTGACCGTGCTGTGCTTTTAGGATTTGAAGGTGAGAAGCGGAAAGGAGTTTCCTAGTCTTAAAGCAAATGGAATGAGAAGCTACTGTTATAATGACTTGTCCTGGGGCTGCGGTGAGGCAGGGTTGTGTCCTGGGAGGGGTATTACTCTGGAGCTCAGCTGCATGGGTGTGAATGAAGCCTCCTCCCCACCGTCCGCTCACAGGCACACTACCCAGCTAGGTACCCCTGGGAAAGCCCGTGCGCCTCTCCAACACCTGATCTCCTCATCTGGAGAGCGGAAGTAGCACTTCCCTCTGGGGGTCATCCTGAGCCTGAAATTGGCTAATATCCCTAAAGCACTTAGTGCAAGAGGCTGGCACACAGCAGGTGCCATACTGAGTACCAGTTACATTGGTCAGCGACACCGTCTCACTATGAGGGTTGGGGAGGGAGCTGATGGACTGCAGGCAGGATTCCTGGGCCAACTCTACACTGAGGCCACATCTCTGCAAGCGAAAAAGCTTAGCTTAGGTTCACCTAGGAAGGTGAACTCTATCTCAAGCGGACTATTTTGTATACTTATCTCATCCAGCCTGCCAACCAATCGGTCATTTATCCATTTCATAGGTAACCAAGCACCTACTTTGTGTCTGTGCTGAGAGAGATGGGGGCCCTGGATAAAGAAGCCCTGCCCTCCAGGCGCTCCCCGACCTGGTGCAGACACAGTCAGAAGGTCAGCCATCACCGCATGTGAACAGCGGAAAAACAGCGACACCCCCTGGGGATGAGAAAGAGCCCTGAAGGGGGACATCTAGAGCAGGGGTGGCAAACGTTTCCTGTAAAGGGCCAGACAGTGAATATTTCAGGCCTCAGAATATTTTATGGGCTCTGTCACAAAGACTCAACTCAGCCATTGTAGCATAAAAGAAGCCACAGACGGTATATAAAATGGTTATGATGGTATTCCAATAAAACTTTATTTGCAAAAACTGTCTGGGGACCAATGTGGTCACAGGCCATAGTTTGTTGATGGTTGATCAGAGTAACCTAGATATGATGGCACAGTGGACCCGGGGCTGGGGGGAAAGAGACAAAAGAAAGGATTGTGGCTTGGGGATTCAGGCTTAGAGTTCAGCTCAGTTCAGTCGCTCAGTCGTGTCTGAGTCTTTGCGACCCCACGGACTGTAGCATGTCAGGCCTCCGTGTCCATCACCAACTCCTGGAGTTTACTCAAACTCATGTCCATTGAGCTGGTGATGCCATCCAACCATCTCATCTTCTGTTGTCCCCTTCTTCTCCAACCTTCAATCTTTCCCAGCATCAAGATCTTTTCAAATGAGCCAGCCCAGGTTTAGAGGCAAGGGAGAAAATATTCCCCCTCACTCAACAGGTCTAGGAGAACTGTTTTGGTACCCATGCCAGGGCAGCCCTTAAATAATCACTCCAGTATGGATGAGAATTCTCCCAGACCACCTGATCCAGCTCAGGCCAAAAAGGGAAGAAGCCAGCACTGGCTCTGTCCCAGGGTGTGCACCCAATGCTTCAGTATGTGGGGCTTCTCCGGTGGCTCAGCTGATAAAGAACCCGGCTGCCAGTGCAGGAGACACAAGAGACATGGGTTTGATCCCTGGGTTGGGAAGATCCCCTGGAGAAGGGAATGGCTACCCACTCCAGTCTTCTTGCCTGGAAAATTCCATGGACAGAGGAGCCTGGGTGGGCTACAGTCCATGGGGTCACAAAGAGCTGGACATGCTTGAGTGCACATATACATATTTACATGTCACAGGAGCTCGGGGAACTCCCAGGTGCTGGCCTCAGCCACCTTTACCCTCCCCACCACCCATCACAGCGGGGGATGCAGTGGTAACAAATAGCAAAGCGGAAACTAACCTTATTAAGTGCCTGCTGTGGACAAGGTGCTGTGTTGAGAACTGAATGCTCACAAGAGTGAGGCAGGTACTATCATTGCCCCCTTTATGCAAGTGAGGAACCGGAGGCTCCCTCGGGCGGCCAACCCCACCTAAGCCACACAGGATGGCATGCAGCCAGGTCTGGACTGGCTCAAAAACTCATACCCTCCTAAGTACGCTGTAAACAATGGGGAAACAATGAAAACAGCGACAGACTTTATTTTCTTGGGCTCCAAAATCACTGCAGATGGTGAGTGCAGCCATGAAATTAAAAGACGCTTACTCCTTGGAAGGAAAGTTATGACCAACCTAGACAGCATATTAAAAAGCAGAGACATTACTTTGTCAACAAAGGTCCATCTAGTCAAGGCTATTGTTTTTCCAGTGGTCAAGTATGGTTGTGAGAGTTGGACTATAAAGAAAGCTGAGTGCAGAAGAATTGATGTTTTTGAACTATGGTGTTGGAGAAGACTCTTGAGAGTTTGTTGGACTGCAAGGAGATCCAACCAGTCCATCCTAAGGGAGATCAGTCCTGGGTATTCACTGGAAGGACTGATGTTGAAGCTGAAACTCCAATACTTTGGCCACCTAATGTGAAGAGCTGACTCATTTGAAAAGACCCTGATGTTGGGAAAGATTAAGGGCAGGAGGAGAAGGGGACAACAGAGGATGAGATGGCTGGATGCCATCACCAACTCAATGGACATGAGTTTGGGTAAACTCTGGGAGTTGGTGATGGACAGGGAGGCCTGGTGTGCTGTGGTTCATGGGGTCACAAAGAGACATGACTGAGAGACTGAACTAAACTGAACTGATGGAAAGATTATATTAAAAGATAGACACAAAGAAAATGAATGTCTAGTTTTAAGAACTCTAATTAAAACAGAAAAAAAAAAAACCCAGTTGGCATTCAAGAAGCCTCATTGAATTAGTAAACTTATGGGTCTCAGCTTCCCCTCATGAGTCTCACAGATGCTAATAAAAACATTAGGTTATTACAGCTCCATACAGACAAACTGATTTTAAAAAAATGGGTAGAAGACATGAATAGATATTTTTCCAAAGAGAACATGCAGAAAGTCAACAAACGTGTGAAAAGATGCTCGTCACTATCATCAGAGAAATGTAATTCAAAGTCACAATTAGATATCATCTCACACTTTGCAGGTGGATTCTTTACCAGCTGAGCCAACAGGGAAGCCCAAGAATACTGGAGCAGGTAGCTTATCCCTTCTCCAGCAGATCTTCCTGACCCAGGAACTGAACCGGGGTCTCCTACATTGCAGGCAGATTCTTTACCAGCTGAGCTACCAGGGAAGAACTGCCATGTCAAAACAGCTATCATCAAAAAGAACACAAATAGCAAATGTTGGTGAGGGGTGGTGGCGAAAAGGGAACCCTCATACATGGTGATAGGAACGTAAATTGGTACAGCCACCAATTTATAGTATGGAGCTTCCTCCGAAAACGAAAAACCACCATAGGATCCATCAATTCCATTCCTGGGTGTCCATCTGAAGAAAACGAAAACACTAACTCGAAAAGATACACACACCCAATGTTTATAGCAGCATTATTTATAATAGCCAAGTTATGGAAGCAACCTAAGCGTTCATCAACAGATGAACGGATAAAGAAGATGTGGTACACACACAAGAGAATACTATCCAGCCATGAAAAAGAATTAACTTTGACCATTTACAACATGGAAAAACTTGGAGAGTATTATGCTTAGTGAAATAAGTCAGAAAGAAAGACAAATACTCTATGTTATCACTTACATGTAGAATCTAAAAAACAAAACAAACTAGTGAATATAACAACAACAACAACAACACACACACATACAGAAACAAACTCACAGAAATAGAGAACAAATGAGTGGTTACCAGAGGGGAGAGTAAGGGGCAAGACAGAGGAAGGCGATTGGAAGAGGTGCAAAATATCGTATAAAATAAATAAGCTATAAGGATATATTGTACAGCACTGGGAATATAGCTAATATTTTATAGTAACTATAAATGGAGCATGACCTTTCAAAACTGTGTATCAGTATTTTGCACACCTGAAACTTACAATACTGTAAATCAATTAAATTTAAATACTATACCTCAATTTAAAATTTTAATTAAAATTTAAAAAGAAAAAGCAAAGAAACGTTAATCAACAGGAGAATGGGAAGAGGTCGAGGAGAGAGTGAATGGACTTCCCAAAGGTGGAAATTTTTAAAGGGTCAGTAAGAAATAGGCGAATAAAGCAAATATTTGAAAAAGGCAAAACACAGGAAATCAAGGAGAGAGGAGTGAAGAAGACTGGTCCCAGCAGGATAGAAAGCTTTAGATGGTTATTAAGAAATGGTTATTAAGAAATACATCAAACTCGCACTGTTTATGTATTTTACATATGGTAATAGACAGGTTTCAATGCTTTTCTCCCAAATCATCCACCCTCTTCTTCTCCCACCCAGTCCAAAAGTCTGTTCTTTACACAGAGTGTCTCCTTTGCTGCCTTGCATGTAGGAAGATGGCAGGTGGGTTCAAGATGGAGGGGACAATTCATACTGATGTATGGCAAAAACCATCACAATGTTGCAAAGTAACTATCCTCCTAATAAAATAAGTAAATACATTTTAAAAAAAGAAATGGGATATATAAAACTGATATTGATGGGGTTAAACAAAGGTTTTAACACAGCACTACCTAAGGTACGACGGGTCAAAGGGACCTCCTATTGCTCCTGCCAACATTAAAAGGCCCCAAACAAGTCTGTTCTGCTCCTATCAATAATTTGGAGATATTTAAAAGGCTAGAAGGCAAAACTGACACTGAGAAACCTGACCAGCAATCTTTGGGGTCAACAGTTAGGCCGATTAAGCAAGTTAAAGACTGACAGAAAGGCCTGGGACCCTAGGCTGGACCCCTCACTTGGGAGCCAAGGCCCTTCGCACAGAAATGGGTAAGGTAGCCAGGGAGGTAGAAAGGCTTCCAGGACCCCTTGGTGTGGGAGCCTCCTGGGCTGTGACAGCAAAATCCACTGCAGGGGCATCAACTCAGGCCATAATTATATTGAGGAAACGTAAAAATGCAAGGGTTGATTGTCCAGGCTAGAACGTCTGAGCAGGTGTTACATGAAGAGGCTGTGTCAACTCTGCCTGAGTGTTTCATGGGCATGGATCTGGGCTCTGGCCAGGAACGCTTTCTTTATCCAAAACTGTAAAACAGACTAGTTGATAGGGTCCTAGTGCAACGCACTTGTTCAGAGGTGGAAGAGTTAATGGAAGGCTTAAGATTGTTTTCTATGTCTGTGGGCCTTTTCTGTTGTGTAAGTAGTTCATTTGTGTCATATTTTGGATTCTACATACAAGTGATATCATCTGATATTTGTCTCACTCTGACTTTCGTCATTTAGTGTGATAGTCTCTAGTTCCACCCACGTTGCTGCAAATGACATTATTTCATTCTTTTTTAATGACTAATATTCCATTGTATGTATACACACACACACCCATCTTCCTTATCCATTCATTAAAGAATCACTTTCCTGGACACCAGAAACTAAACACAACATTGTAAATCAACTATACTACAATTTTTTTAATAGAGTTAATGAAACTGAGGTGAAAGTTTGTGGCAAACCTGGGCTTTCTGTTAGAAGCCTTATGTTTCTCCTGCTTGATTGTTTAGTGGGGCAGGGCACTGTGTCTCACTTTCCCTGCCTGTACTGTAAAACAGGGGCACATAAATCCACCCGTGTGTGTGTGTGTGTGTGTGAGTTCAGTCGTGTCCAACTCTTTATGACCCCATGGACTGTAGACCGCCAGCCTCCTCTGTCCATGGAATTTTCCAGGGAAGAATACTGGAGTGGGTTGCCATTTCCTCCTCCAGGGGATCTTCCTGACCCAGGGATCAAACCCACGACTCCTGTGTCTCCTGCATTGGTAAGCAGATTCTACCCTCGGGGCAGTGTTAATTGAATGTGCTAAAGGGGGCCAGGAGGGTTGCCCTGAACCAACAGAGGTAAGGTGTAAGCAGGAGGCCAGTGTCCAGGGGCTAACAGAAACAATTGTTTTTTTCTTTTTTCTCCATTTATTTTTATTAGTTGCACGCTAATTACTTTACAATATTGTAGTGGTTTTTGCCATACATTGACATGAATCAGCCATGGATTTACATGTGTTCCGCATCCCGATCCCCCCTCCCACCTCCCTCCCCATCCCATCCCTCTGGATCTTCCCAGTGCACCAGGCCCGAGCACTTGTCTCATGCATCCAACCTGGGCTGGTGATCTGTTTCACCCTTGATAATATACATGTTTCGATGCTGTTCTCTCAAAACATCCCACCCTCGACTTCTCCCACAGAGTTCAAAAAAAAGTCTGTTCTGTACATCTGTGTCTCTTTTTCTGTTTTGCATATTGGGTTATCGTTACCATCTTTCTAAATTCCATACATATGCGTTAGTATATTGTATTGATCTTTATCTTTCTGGCTTACTTCACTCTGTATAATGGGCTCCAGTTTCATCCATCTCATTAGAACTGATTCAAATGAATTCTTTTTCTTTTTCTTTTTTTTTTGTCTTGTAAATCGCTGCAAACTCAGAAACATAAACATTAGGCACTATTTCCTGAAACTGAGCTGGTTTAACTCAGTTAGAACCTGAAACCAAAGGCAGGTAAAAAAGAAGGAAAGAAGCTGTTTTTAAAAATACAAACTACAAGAAAAGCTTTTTTGCCCAAATAGCTTTTTTAAGATTACTTGTCAAATACAAATCTTAAGTCCTCTCCACAAAGTAAATGCTTCCCTCATAGCTCAGTTGGTAAAGAATGCCCCTGCAATGCAGGAGACCCTGGTTCGATTCCTGGGTTGGGAAAAACCCCTGGAGAAGGGAAAGGCTACCCACTCCAGTATTCTGGCCTGGAGAATTCCATGGACTACAGTCCAAGGGGTTGCAAAGAGTCGGACACGACTGAGCGACTTTCACTTTCCAAAAAGTATAAAAGGCTTTTGCCATCTGAACAGACAAACTTAACTTTTTCAAGCTGCCATAGCAACATGTGGATCCACTGTTCTTTCTACAAATCAGTGAGTTGTGTACTATTGTACCCATTTCATGACTAATTAAAAAAAAAATGAAAGCTCTAAGATCTATCTATGTGCTCATGTGTGTGTCTATATGCTCATGTGTCTATATACTCATGTATTTGTATGCCCATGTGTGTGTTTATATCCTCATGTGTTTGCTCATGTCTGTGTCTCTACGTGCAGAGATATGTGATTTCTCCCAACAAAGGGATTGCCAAAATTAATTTGTAAAAGAGTTCTATTTAATTGGCTTAAACAAACAAGTGCTTATATAAAAACTCTTAATAGAAACTAACCGCCCAATTTTTTTCAAGTTAACATGATATAAAATAATCTTTTGTACCAAAAATCATTTTATATCATGTTAACTTATGCCGTGTATCAGCACTGGATACAATGTGGACATGCAGTTTTTACTCCATCTGGGTTGTTGATCAAGTAAGTTCATGTTCCCTCGGTTACAGAACTTTTCACAAAAAAATAAATATAGCTTGAGATGATGACTGGTTTTATCTAATATCCCATGAAAGTTTGTACAGGTAATCTAAATATATTTGTTAATAACATGTAAAATCAAATAGATGTAAGCAGGATAAAAGGGCTTTTCTAGGTGGTGATAGCAGTAAAGAACACACCTGCCTATGCAGGAGATGTAACAGACAGGGGTTCGAATTCCTTGGTCAGGAAGATCAAGTGGAGAAGTGCATGCCAGCCCACTCCAGTATTCTTGCCTGGAGAATCCCATTGACAGAGGAGCCTGGCAGGCTACAGTCCATAGGGTCACAAGAGTTGAACATGACTTAACGACTAAACCACCATCACCACCACCACCAAGCAGGATGGAAAGTTTTTAGGTGAACCTTTTAACAATACTTATGTATTACGGTATATGCAAACTTACAAACAGCTTCCACAATCTTTTTGGTTACCAGAATCCTCAAAGTTTTGCTAAGCTGAGTTAAATGATGAGTCAGGTAAACACAATAAACATCTAGATCATTTCCAAAGAAGATAAAAAAAATTTTTTAAAAGCATTACTGAACATAAATCTATCTACTTCTGGCTTCCTAAAGAAACTTTAGTTCTTTGGTAGAGAATATAAAGAAAAAGTAGGGTCTATTAGTAATGATGTCTTTTGCCACATTTAAAGATTACACTATTTAAAAGAGCACATGTCTCTAGAAATTAATAAAAGGTATTTATAAATATGCCAAGCCAAAAATGCTAGTCACAGTTCCCAAGAATTTACTTCTTCATTTTCACAAGAAATTAAGGCTTCTAATTAATATATGTGATTAAGGATACTAAAACTAATGAGAACAATTCTGCATGCAAGGAAATTAAGGTGTATTTTGGGCTAAGAAAAGGTATGAGATATGGAGATGCAGTCAGTCCTAAAGGAAATCAACCCGGAATATTCATTGAAAAGACTGATGCTGAAGCTGAAGCTCCAATATTTCGGCTACCTGATGCAAAGAGCTGACTAGTTGGAAAAGATTCTGATGCTGGGAAATACTGAAGGCAGGAGGAGAAGGGGATGACAGAGCACGAAATGGTTGGATGCCATCATCATTTCAATGGACATGAGTTTGAGCAAACTCTGGGAGATGGTGAAGGACAGGGGAGCCTGGAGCTGCAGTCCATGAGGTTGCAAAGAGTCAGACATGACTGAGTTAATGAACAACAAATGGAGATGCAGCTTTATAGAGGGAATGAAAGTGATTTTTGCCCTTCAGCTGACTATTTCTAAATGGAAAAGAGAACAAGGAACACACAAAAACGGATACAAAGTTGTAGAAGGTTTGTACAAAAGGAATTTTGGTAAATGAATTTTATATGTGATCAAGTTGGCTAAGATAGGAGTAAATTTAATTGAGTGAACGAATTTCATTATCAAAGGTACACTGGTGCAAAATTAGAATTTGTTTTTTCTCTGTCAGAAAGACAAGGTTTTATTACATTACTGGTCTGTTCTTAATGAGAAACTGTAAACAAAGGTTTTTCTTTACCTTTAATGTAATCTGTCTAGAAAAAAAAGATAATGTTTTGTCTCTACCACGTCTCTAACTACTTAGAAGAAAAAAAAACCAAGCCTTTTCAATATTGAAAGAGCAAAGCAAAAAAAAAAAAAAAAAAAATCTTTTAAAAAAAGAGCTAAGGCTTTTTAAAACTATTTAAGCTTCTGTGTTTGCTTGCAAAGTCTTTGTTACCATGGTTAAATGAGGACATATTGTTTCACAGTGACCTGTGATCCTAATATTTAATCAAGAGTTTAAAGCTTTTTGAATATTTTTGACAAACTGACCCTAAACCAAATTCTAAGTGAAGTATTCTTTAAAACATGAAACTAATTTTGAAGTTTTCAGAGGGTCCCTGAAACATTTCAAAAGATTTGTTCTCTCTTCTTACAAAAAGGAGATATTAAACTAATTAGATTTATTTGACATGTTAAATTACATGGGAACCATTGTTAAGAAGTAATTCTAAGCTTCTTTATGCTATGTCTGTATAGGTATATATTATAAATATTTCAGAAATCTTTTGAAAGCTCTAAAAACCTGATATACCCTGATATGTTGTCATCATAATTTCAACTGTTATCTTAAAACACTATACAACACAAAACTAACTATACTTCCTTAAAAAATGAACTCTAACAATGGAACGGCCATTTTTAAGTCTTTCTCATCTACAGACAGTTATTGTTCTACTTAGATGGTTTTACAAAAGCTTCCTGCAAATCTTCAGAAAAATTCATGGAAAGGAATCTAGCAAGTACTCTAAAATGCAAGTTTCTAATAACTTTCAAATCATACCACTGAAATGGGTAAGAAATTACAGAACTCTAAATGGAAAAACAAATGGCTGCATAAAACCACTAACAAAAGGTCAATATCAATTCAGTACAGTTATACAGTCCTGAGTAAACTGATAAAATGACTATAACTTTTATAACTTTTGTCTGAAATATTTCTGGCCTCTTTAAAGCTTTGTTTCCAGATATAAGGAAATCTTTCCTCTTGCTAACTATGACTAAAGTAATTTGGTAAATTATACCTTTATAAGCAGAATTGAAACATATACCTTTTTCTCTCTAACCAATCACTCCAGAATTTGGAAGCTCCTAGTGAATGGCTTTTTCTCATGGCAGTATAGTTATATTTCCGTAAGTTCAATAAGAATCTGTTCTTCTCATAGCAGGACACAACTGGAAAGTGGACATATTACCATATCATATGCCATATTTGAGAGAGACATGCATATAGATTCAGATATGACCAGATGGCTTTAAGGAACTTAAGATTGACTTTATGGAGCCAATAAACCTCTGCTGGGGGAAAAAAAAGTCTGGTACTTTGCTTACAGAGATCCCAGCAGCTTCATCTGGTGAGTAAGGTAGGTCACTTCCTGGCAGCTGCAGGAACCTCAGGATATTTAGGGGACCTCAAAAAGAGAATTGACCCAAATCTATAGGTATCACTGACTCAATGGGCATGAGTTTGGGCAAACTCCAGGACATGGTGAAGGACAGGGAAGCCCGGCATGCTGCAGGCCATGGCGTCGCAAAGAGTCAGGCATGACTGAGCAACTAGACAACAAATAGATATTACAGATGAGTCTGATAGCAAGTATTTGGCTTGGCTTCCAGGCCTTGAGAGATAATTAAAATTCAGTCTGGCAATTCCTTATGGAAAGTTCCAGCAAAGCATATTTAAAAAATCTATATGATTAATGGGGGTTTCCCAGGTGGCTCAGTGGGTAAAGAATCTGCCTACAATGCAGGAGATAAGGGTTCAATCCCCAGGTTGGGAAGATCCTCTGGAAGAGGGCATGGAAACCCACTCCAGTATTCTTGCCTGGAGAATTCCATGGACAGAGGAGACTGGAGGGTACAGTCCATAGGGTTTTAAGAGTCGGAGACAACTGAAGCAACTGAGCACCCATATGATCAATCACTATTCTTGGTGAACTTATGTAAACAATTGGGTCAAGTTTAAGCTTATTTAGCAAGCAATCAGTCATCATTAGCTATCTTTGATAGAAATAAGGGTGATTTCAGAGAGGAAAAATTGTTTCAGTAATAAACCTTTGTGGTTATTAGATCCTAATACTATCCTTTGTCTTTGAGACTTCTTTTCTACCTATAAACTGGACTAGATTCTGAATTCTTAAGAGTTCCTCATATCTGGCTGCAACTCTCCAAACCAAAGTTTCCAACTTCCCCCATCCTTTGGACTTGGACTCATTAAGAACTGAAACTGCCTTTTTTTCTGAAGCTCTGTAGACTAAACCTAGACAACTTGATATACACTTCAGAGAAATCACCATGACAGCTTACATATAGACATTCTTTGGCCTGTTGTTGTATTGGACCACTCAGAAAAGATCACCAGAGACATGAGCAGCAAAGTTGGAAGATCTGTCAGTCTGTCACTAGCTGCCCTCATTGCAACTGCAAATGATTCCAGCAGAACATCTATTAATAAAAAATTTTCTGACTGGCTGCTTTCAAAACTCAGAAACTGGGATTACTGTTAAAATCATTAATCATTTTTTCCTTCTGCTTCCACAGAAGGGCCTCTTATTAAACACCTGGTTGCTTGTACCAAAGGCCCAACTTTGGGGGCCCACCTGCAGCACCGCCTCCTGAGATGAGTTAAGCTGGACTGACCTATCCTTAGTAACAGCCTGGTTCCGAGAGATGGAACAACCTACAAACTCAGCTTCTGGACTATGAAACTTCTTTGGAGACATTTCAGAGGTGAGACTGTTGGAAAGTGAAATTTGTCACCTAGAAATATATCTCTTTGGAGGATTATTTTAGGCTGATTATTTCTAGGAAACAGAAGACTTAGGAAGTCTTTCATTTTAACCTCTTGGAAAAGGAAATGGCAACTGACTCCAGAATTCTTGCCTGGAGAATTCCATGGACTGAGGAGCCTGGCGGGGTCACAAAGAGTCAGACACGACTGAGCAATTAACACTTTCACTTAACTGCTTCAAGAATTTGGATAAAGAGCCTGATCCAGGAAGAGAATTATCACCAGAGCTCCCTGCGAAGATGGCAAGGTGAGTGTGGAGAACTTGGCAGGGCCTGGAGATCAGAGTCCACTGCATCCCATCTTCTCCATCTGGTCCAGCAAACATCTGCTTACCAAACATTTGCTTCTCCATCTCCATGTGAATTGCCTTCCTCCCCTATGAAGTTCCAAACACCCACCTTCAACATCCTCTTTTGTCTTTAGCTGAAGAAGGTATTTGGGTGAAGGTCTCAGCCATTTTCCCAGCCGGTTCAGTGGTAAAAAAAAATCTGCCTGCTAATTCAGGGAAGATCCCCTGAAAGAGGAAATGGCAACCCGCTCCAGTATTCTTGCCTGGAGAATCCCATGGACAGAGGAGCTTGGCGGGCTTCAGTCCATGGGGTCACAAAGAGTCGGACACGACTGAGCATGCCTGTAGTAGCAGTAGTTCAGTCATTTTGGTGAGTCACTCAGTCTTTCTGGGGCTCTCCATGTATACAGGTTATTCAAATTCCATTTGTTTTTCTTCTGTTAGTCCTGCCTCATATGAATTTAATTCTTAGACCAGCCAGAAGAACCTATAAGGGAGAGGAAAGTTCTTTTCCTTACCCACAGAGGTACCCGGCAATGCAGCTCCCCTTGGCTTCACAGACCACAGTGTGCTGACATCTCAGTACAGCAGAGATGGTCCCTGACTAATGATGGTTCCACTCAGGACTGTAACACTCAGTAGAAATTGCTCTTCTGATTTTGAATTCTAGTTTTTTCCCAGGCTGGTGATATGCAGTATGATCCTCTCTTGTGATGCTCAGCCCTTTCCTGAAAACACTTGTGAGCACTTGCTCTAAAGAATTCACAAGAAGAGGGTTTCCCTGGTGGCTCAATGGTAAAGAACCCGCCTGCCAATGCAGGAGACACAGGTTCGATCCTTGATCCAGGAAGATCCCACATGCTGCAGAGCAACTAAGTCCGTGAGCCACGACTACTGAGCCTGTGAGCTAGAGTCCAGGAGCCACAGCTACTGAGTCCACATGCTGCAGCTACTGAAGCCCATGAGCCTAGAGCCTGTGCTCCACAACGAGAAGCCCAACTAGAGAGCAGCCCGCACTCACCATAACTGCTGCCCGAGCAGCAATGAAAGCCCAGCGCAGCCAAAATAAACTATTTTTGTAAAAAAGAATGCACAAAAAGATAAACGAACGGAAGGAAGAATAGAGATAAGGACAAGAAATGGTAGAGGGGCACATTCCTAGTTACGAAACTTATTAAAAGTCACAGGTATCAAGACCGTGTGGTGCCATTCTAAGCTTGGGCATATAGATCTACGGAATAGAACTGAGAGTCCAAAAATAAACCTATTCATCTATGTTATATTGATTTTTGACAAGAGTGCCAAGACCTTTCAATGGGGGAAAGAATAGTCTTTTCAACAAACTGTGTCAGGACAAATGGGTCCATAGGCAAAAGAATGAAGTCTGAAACCCTTCTTTATACCACATACAAAAATTAAGCCAAAATGGATCAAGACCTGAATATAAGAGCTAAAACTGTTAAACTCCTAGAAGGAAAAAAGGAATACATCTTCCTGCCCTTGGGTTAGACAAAGGATTCTCAGATATCATACCAAAAGCATGAGGATCAAAAGAAACAAAACAGATAAATTGGAAGTCATCAAAACTAAAAACTTTTATGCGTCAAAGGAGAACATCAACCAAATGAAAAGACAACCACAGGGAGAAAACGCCTGCAAATGTGATATGGGATTTGTACCCAGGATACACAAAGAGCTCTCAGAACTCAAAAACAAAACAAAATAAAATAATCCAAATTAAAAATGGGGAAAGGATTTGAAAAGACATTCCTCAAAGAAGATGCCAGCAAATTTGCACTCAATATGCCAGCAAATTTGGAAAACTTGGCAGTGGCCACAGGACTAGAAAAGGTCAGTTTTCATTCCAATCCCAAAGAAAGGTAATGCCAAAGAATGTTCAAACTACTGCACAATTGCACTCATCTCACATGCCGGCAAAGTAATGCTCAAAATTCTCCAAGTCAGGCTCCAATAGTACGTGAACCGGGAACTTCCAGATATTCAAGATGGATTTAGAAAAGGCAGAGGAACCAGAGATCAAACTGCCAACATGCCTCAGATCATGGAAAAAGCAAGAGAGTTCCAGAAAGACATCTACTTCTGCTTTATTGACTACACCAAAGCCTTTGTGTGGATCATAACAGACTGAAAAATTCTTAAAGAGAGGGGAATACTAGACCACCTGATGTGCCTCCTGAGAAATCTGTATGCAGGTCAAGAAGTAACAGAACTGGACAGGAAACAACAGACTGGTTCCAAATAGGAAAAGGAGTATATCAAGGCTGTATATTATCACTCTACTTATTTAACTTATATGCAGACTACATCATGCAAAATGTTGGGCTGGAAGAAGTACAAGCTGGAATCAAGATTGCCAGGAGAAATATCAATAACCTCAGATATGCAGATGACACCACCCTTATGGCAGAAAACAAGAGGAACTAAAGAGCCTCTTGATGAAAGTGAAAGCGGAGAGTGAAAAAGTTGACTTAAAACTCATCATTTAGAAAACTAAGATCATAGCATCCAGTCCCATCACTTCATGGCAAATAGACGAGGAAACAATGGAAACAGTGACAGACTTTATTTTCTTGGGCTCCAAAATCACTGCATAAGGTGATTTGAAAAGCCATGAAATTAAAAGACGCTTTCTCCTTGGAAGAAAAGCTATGACCAACCTAGACAGCATATTAAAAAGCAGAGACATTACTTTGCCAACAAAGGTCCATCTAGTCAAAGCTATGGTTTTTCCAGTAGTCATGTATAGATATGAGAGTTGGACTATAAAGAAAGCTGAGCACCAAAGAATTGATGCTTTTGAACTGTGGTGTTTGAGAAGACTCTTGAGAGTCTCTTGGACTGCAAGGAGATCCATCCAGTTCATCCTAAAGAAAATCAGTCCTGAATTTTCATTGGAAGGGCTGAGGCTGAAGCTGAAACTCCGATACTTTGGCCACCTGATGCAAAGAACTGACTCACTAGAAAAGACCCTGATGCTGGCAAAGATTGAAGGCGGGAAGAAAAGGGGATGACAGAGGATGAGATGATTGGATGGCATCACCGACTCAATGAACATGAGTTTGAGTAAGCTCCGGGAGTTGGTGATGGACAGGGAAGCCTGGTGTGCTGCAATCTCTGGAGTCACAAAGAGTCAGACATGATAGAGCGACTGAAATTTCAACTTTCACCTTCAAAGAAGATATACATAAAGCCAGTAAGCACATGAAAAGATGCTCAACATCATTTGCCATTTGTTGTTGTTTATTCGCTTAGTCCTACTAACTCTTTTGTGACCCCATGGACTGTAGCACGCCAGGTTTCTCTGTCCATGGGATTTCCCAGGCAAGAATACTGCAGTGGGGTGCCATTTCCTTCTCCAAGGGATCTTCCCAACCTAGGGATCAAATCTGAGTCTCCTGCATTGGCAGGCAGAATCTTTACCACTGAACCACCTGGGAAGGAAGCTGGGAAGTGAAAATTAAGGAAAATTGGCTAATAGGGAAGTGAAAATTAAAACCACAACGAGACACTGCTTCACACTACTAGGATGCCTATAATCAACAAAACTGATGTAGGCCCAGTGGTTCCACTCTCAAGTGTATACCCATGAGAACTGAAAGCAAATGCCCACACAAAACTTGTACGTGATACTCACAGCAGCGTTAGTTAAAACAGCTAAAAAGTAGAAACAACGTGGATGTCCGTCCATGGATGAAAGGGTACACAAAACGTTGTCTGTCTATATAATGGAATACTATTCAGCCATAAAAAGGGACGGAGCACTGATATCTGCTACAAGATGGATGAACTTTAAAGGTACTATGTTAAGCGAAAGAGGCCAGACACAAAAGCCATGTATTATAAGATCTGTATGATTCCATTTACATGAAATGTCACAAAAAGGCAAACCTGTAGAGATACCCACAGAGAAGGAAAAGCAGATGAGTGGTTTCCAGGGATTAAGAGTAGAAAGAGGAGGTGCCCTAACTTCTTCCCGGACATGACTCTTCCCCTTACTTTCTGTGCTAATCTCTTTTAGGCCTGTGACCCAAGACTCAGGTGATACCTGCCCTCCAGGAAGAGGCACACCCACCACCCCAGGAACCCCTCTCTCTCCACCCCTGATCCTCAGCATCATGGTGGCCTGAACATGTGAATCTTTCCCCCATGAGCCTGGGAATATAGAGGTGCAGGCCCTGGGTCCCCTCCAGTATCGTCCCAGTACTTGGACATTAAAGAATGGATGAATGTATTAGTGCATAAATGAAGAGAGGGTAGGAAAAGAAGAACTTTAGAAAAAGAGAAAGAATAGGAAAGGAAGGAAGAAAGACATTCATTTTGGTTCTGGCGACACAATACAGGATTTCAGTAACATATAACTAAAAACTAACAGGTCTTTGTGGCCACGCTATCTGTGTCCTACTCTCGGCTGCAACACAGTCTTTCAGAATCTCAGTTCTGGTACTTTCGTTTCACACATTCACAGATGTCAGCCTGGTCTAACCCGTACCCTCAAGTTTACAGACAAGGGAAGTTCGGACCCCAGCAGCCACGGTCACCCACCACCCAGGCAGGGGGTGCCCTGGAGGAATGGCCATGTCTCTGCAGGCTGGGGCCAGGGACCCAGCATCTCTCTTCTAGGTACAAGTGGGGCTCAGAGAGGATGCTCAAGTGCCTTGCATCCTGAGCACAGTCAGTGTCTGAGCAGTGGAGGCTGTGAACACCTGTCTGAGCAACTCAGGCATCTTCCTGGAGGCATCCGGCGGGAGGCAACCAGCCAGGTGCTGGCTCCCCACCCCACCAGGCAGCACACACCTTACACACGGAGGTGTCACGCCACGCACGCTGACACCAAGCTGTTGCGCCTCTTTGTGCTAAAAATGGTGCTACGTTCCTGCCTTCGTGCCCTCCCTTCTCTCTGAACAGAAATGTCTGTCGGAGAGCTCCCGAACCTGCTGCCTCCTGTCGCCATCCTCATGCTCAACCCAGGCAGATGATGTGACCCTCGCCCACCTCGGGGGGCTGTGTGGAGCACCTGGCGTTGGAAAGCATCCTCAGAAAACGGCTTCACCTTTCGGGAAATCAACTTTGACAGAAGCTGTGTCTCAATATAAAGCTCTGGGGTTGAGTGTGGCCCTCTTGGAGTCAGAGGCCTCTTTCTCGTCCGATCCTAGAGGCCACCCCACAATCAAGGCAGATCTGAAGCCCAGAGCCCAGCCTGGGCCCTGGCCTAGCAGCACCTCCCCACATGCAGCGGCTCCGGGCAGGACTGGGGGGCACGGATCCTCCGCTGTCCTCAGGGAGCAGAGCAAGAGACACCATGCTGAGGACCCAGGCGGCACCCCTGGACTCAGCTGCTAGGCAGAACCACGTTAACTAAGAGGGAAAATGGGCACCGAAACTGACTTTTGCCTGGTTTGGTTTGGGTGTTTTGAGCATGCGGCATGCTGGATCTCAGCTCCGCAACCAGGCATCAAATCTGTACCCACTGCACTGGAAGGCAAAGCCCTAACCACTGGGCAACCAGGGAAGTCCTACAAGACTAGCGTTTCCTAAACTGTGCCCTGAAACAGCCGTGTCACAGAAGATGTCCACAGATATTTGAAGAAATGGAAGGAAGCGAAGCTCTGCCCAGCATGCGCACCAGGGGATTCTTGGGGCCTCACTGTGCTTCCCACACCACAGGGGTCAGCTCCTGATCTACTTGAGCAAGTAGAGTAGACTTGACTGCCCCCTTGCTGGTCCTCAGTTTAAAAAATGGTCTTTCTCTAAGCTGGAGAGAGAACAGCTCAGGATTTTAAGAAACATGTAGGGTGGAATATTTTCCTGCAAAGTCCCTTTATTCTCGACAGGGGCTAACGCAGGTGGGTCACTCAGGTGTCATTGGAGCTGGTTTCTCCAGGCAGAGAGCCCGTGGTCAAGTACCAAGAGCTGTAAGTGAGCACACGTGTCTGATGACTGGGTGAATCGGGAGCACCAATTCACCCAGTCTGGGTTACCAATAAGCCCCAGGACTCACTCCCATGCCAACCAATGGAGAAAGGCCTTCCTCAATGACCCCATCAGATGCAGCTCCATCTGAACACGCCCCAGTCCCCTTCACCACATCACCGGTTTTATTTGCTTCCTAGTACTAACTATTGAATAAAGTTACACTGTGGGCTTACATTTGGAACCTCTGCACTGAGATGTGAGATCCTTCCTCCGAAAAGACAGGGTGTGTATCCATTTGGGCCCATCAGTACATTCCTGGGGCACAGAAAACAGTCTGGCACAGAAGGTGCTCAAAACATATTTGCTGGTGGGGTGCTTGGTTGGTTGGTTCAAAGAATGAATGAATGAGTGAGTGAGTGAGTGAGTGAAGGAGCTTGTGAGTCCCCCCCCCAACCCCCACACTCTGACCTCACGGGATCAGCCAAGGGCATGAGTGAGAGCTCGGGAGACACTGGCCACAGAGCAGCATCCCTGAACTCAACACCCTGAAGTAGAAAATGTTTATGTGTTATTTCTTGACTTTGTTCGACTCAGGAGGAAAACGAAAGAGCATTTTACATAATGTGGCAGGACTCGTTTTCTGAAACTCTGCAAAAGGTCAGATTTTTTAAAAAGGAGGAATGCGTATTTCACTCATGTGTTCCATCAGAACTGGGTTTTTCATTCCACCGCAGAGCTGCGAGCATCACTCTAACACTGTGGATCGATAACAGGAATGTAAGAACAAAAGGAAGGGCCAGCCCCGGAGAGAGAATCTGCAAGAATGAGTCAATCCTCTCCTCCTCCTTCTCCTCCCAACGCCCCCTCACTCAGTTAATGAGGTGAAGTCATCTAGGTCTGCCCCTGCGACACCTGCATGGTGTGGGGGCGCAGGTGGTGGTGCTGGCCATTACTCCCCCAGGTTGCTCTCGTCTCTGGGGGGCTTGGGACCCTCTGCCTCTCTTACCTCCTGGCTCATCCTGGCTCAGTATAAAAGACTGGTTCAGGGAATTTCCTGGAGGCCCTGTGGCTAAGACTCTGAGCTCCCAATGCAGGGGGCCCAGGTTCAATCCTTGGTCAGGGAACTAGATCGTGCACGCCACAACTGAGAGTTTGCATGCTACAAATAAAGATCCCACATGCTGCAACTAAGACCCAAAAGTCAAACAAATATTGAAAAAAAAAAAAAAAAAAGACTGGCCCAGGCATCAGTTCTTCCTGTAAGCTTCCATGACTTCCCGCCACCACTGGAAAGTGAGTGAGGGTCTCCCCTTATTCGCCCACGGCAGCTTCTGCAGAGCTCCCTGACGGTGCTGCTAACAATGAGGGGGACAGACATAATACAGTAATGACCATCACGTACTAAGTGTGCACTATATGTAGCCCAGGCACTATACGGAGTGCTGTACATGTAATCTCATTTTATTAATTTCATTTGATCCTCTTAATCCCTCTGCAGGCTGTGCACCACCATCCCCATTTTTACAAGTGAATTAACTGAGCCTTGGGGAAGTTATACAACTTTCCCAAGGTTTCAGCTCTCTTAGAGTAAAGGTGTGATGTCAACCCAGGAATGACCTGATTCCAAAGCTGGTGTGTCTGATCTATTCCCTGCAGCCGACAGCATGTCAAGTTATCTACGTGTCCCCTGGAGGCTGGGGACTTCACAGTTGTTATTCTAAGCTTCACCGTGACCTCTAAGTTGGTGACACCATCCCCAAAGTGCAGATGAAGAAAGGCACAGGTGATTAAATAAGGTGCCTATGCTCACAGAACAAGGAAACAGTAGGGTCAGGATCGGAGTTTGTATCCATCTACTCCAGATATCCAGGCCCTTCCCCACTGGATCACACTGCTGCCCCCTCCTCCAACCACAGACCAATTTATAAAAAGAATCTAGGACTTCCCTGGTGGTCCAGTGGTTGAGAATCTGCCTGCCAGTGCAGGGGACATGGGTTCGATTCCTGGGCCAGGCAGATTCCACACGCTGCAGGGCAACTAATACTGGAGAGGGTCGCCATGCCCTTCCCCAGGAGACTGTCCCAGCCCAGGGATCAAACCCGGGTCTCCTGAATTGCTGGCAGATTCTTTACTGTCTGATCTACCAGGAGACGGTCTTACTTTTGTTCCATGGAGCTGTCCATGGTGGCTCTATGTTGTCAATAAAGGTGATACTTCCTTTCTTTTTAAAAAAAAAAAAAAAAAAGATAAAATACAGCACAGGCCTGAAGGATATCATGGTCCTCTGTAATTTCTCAGGACAGTGAGAAACTGGAAAAAAACAATGCTGAATGACAGGACTTGTTATTAAAACTAATCAGACAGGAAGGCCAGAGACTGTGGCAGCTTGAGTCCTCAGGCAGCCTACACAAACAAGCCACAGTCAGCCTCTGCAGTGGCCTCCAGGCTAAGACGTACCCGTCACAAACAGCCAGCGAGCCTTTCTTAGGTAATGCGATCACTCAAGCTACAGTCAAGCAAACATTTCCTTCCTTTCTTTGCTGCCCTATCTTCTCTACAAAAATCCTGGCCAGTTTCTGTCCGTGGAAGGCTCCAAGCCACTTCCGGTTTGGTGCCATTTGACTGGAATCCAGGTTTGTTCAAAGAAGCTCTTGAGATGTTTAACATGGCTGAGTTTTCTTTTTTTTTTAATCAGAATGAGCAGAGAAATTAAATTGCTATGGGAGAACATTATACAGCTGTGAAAGATGACTTTAACATCAAGTGCAGAGTGACATGGGAAAAATGAAGCCAAAATGCAGGAGTTCATCCACAGGATGATTCTACCCAGAGCAAAGCGCACAGAAAAAGGGCAAATGAAAGATATTAATTGTAATTGTATCTACGCAGTGGGACTGAGTCATTTGTTTTCCTTAGTTCTAACTTTCTTTTATTTTCCAAATTTTCTATAATGAGCGTGTGCTACTTTTAGCATTTTTAGATGCCCCCTCCCCCTTAAAGCAACTGGCTATTATGAACTAGGGCTGAGTCCTAGATGATTTTAAATCCTTGGAATGGACGCCATTCTGAGTTCTGATTAAGGGTAATTCAAGCCTTTGAAAAGTCCAAATTGTCTCTCTTGATTTTGGGAGGCGAATAATTGCATTTTATACTAAACTTATTTGCAGCTCAAATACAGCTCAAAACCTTGTTTTGATTACTTGTTTAGGGAAAGAGTAACATCAGAAAATGTAAGAATCACATTTGCATGATGGGTGATGAAGCAGGGAATTACAGTTGGGGGTAAAAAGAAATGAAAAAAAAAAAACCCCAACAACCCTGAATATTCAACAGCATGTCTTGAATGTAAAGCCTATTCCTACATCCACATTCCAACCCAAAACATATCCCCTCCACACCATCTTCTGCGTCCTCAAAGACAAAAGATGCATTTGGTAAATGCACCTGGGGTCCATGTGTTTCCACCTGACTTTAAGCAGACTGCCCTGGGAGCTTGTCCTCAGAAGTCTCTCTTTTTCCCATGAAGACAGCTGACTGCTTCTTCAGTCACAGCATCACTTTCAGCACAAGAGAATCCTGATGCCTGAGGTCAGCAAGATACCAAAGAGGACCCCTGGACTCCCTTCCCCATGATCTCCCCCAGGGGCCTAGCCTTTTCTGATCACAGACTTGGGTCTGAGGCAGGAGACAGGTGGACCCAGGGCCAAACAGCTGGAGTCTGCCACCTGTGGATAGATACTCCAAGATGAAGATAATAGCAGGAGCAAAGAGGAGCTGAGGCCTGCCCAGATAAGAGATAAAAGACCACACATTCCTCATTCTCAAGGTCAGGGAGACTTTCCTGACTACACACTCACAGAAAGACTCCCTGGAGGTCAAAAAGGGAAGGGATGCCAGCCCACAGTAGGTGATGTTGACCTACCCATAGGCCTCTTTGCTAGGATTCATCTTGGCTGAGAGATGTATACATGCACAGCAGAACACCCTGAGATACACCAAACACAGAACCTAGCAAAGCAAGATGACTGGCCAGAGAAAAAACCCAGAAGAAATGTGCATAAATTTGATTCAGTCTACCTCAATCTACCACGAGGACGCAACTCTCTGAGCCCACCCATGTGTCTATCCACACGTACTCTTTTTCCTCCCAATAAACACTTGACTTGTTTCATTACTTTCCATCCCTGTGTGGAAATTCATTTCTACACAGCTGATGGGCCAGGACCTCATCACCGGCCACTGTTCCTGGCGGCCCAGTGGCTAGGATTCAGCACTCTGACTGCCGTGGACTGACTTCAATCTCTGGCCAGAAACCAAAATACTGCTTCTAGCTGCTTCAGGACAAGGCCACCCAAGATCAGGTCTTCAGCTGTTTAATCAAGCAGCTCCAAACATGGCTTGTTCGTTAGGTCACTACTTTTTTGATTAACCACCAAATAAACATCAACTGAATAGAGTTACAAAGTCAAGAGCGATTCCAGCAGCTAAAACACATTTTCCCTTTTATGAGTGATCTTCTTGTTTGTTGTCCCCATTACATGTCACCAAGAAACAGCCATTTTTGAGGGAAAAAACAGCCATTTTGAGAAAAAAGATAAGGAAAAAGGAAGAAAACATTCAAAGTCTCATTGCCCAGATAAAATAATTTTTGGTTCATGTCAAAGACTATAAACCTGGCAGCCTGTGTAGGTTAAAATTTTTAATTACTTGCCAACGTTTAAAAATAAGAGATCTTAGTGTTTAAATCCGGATTTCCATTTAAAGTTAGAAAGCCTAAAGATCAGAGACATGGAGTCTGTGTCTGCATGGCGACAATCAGCGAGTACTGAGATCACTGACCTGGGTCATCTTGCCTAGACTCTGTGGACATCTAGGTTTACCACAGCTGGTCTAGAACTTCCCATTTTATATTTCTTATGCTAATACACACATTTAAAAATGGCTACTTTTTAAAGTGAGATTAAACAATACATTCTATTTAGTTACCTATTTCCCCCTGACTTGTCACATATGAGAAATAACCTCCCAAGCTTGTTAGGGAACTGTGGACCAAAACTGCCTTCTAGGCGCTTGTATAAGATGCCTCGCAACATGAGGTCCCAATAAAGAACACAAGACCGATGAGCCACGAACAGAACCCACTGGAAGAATTTGGGAGGGGCCAAAAAGAGCGAGGAGACAATAGCCCATAATACGTCCTGCCAATCTCCCAGAAACCCTTGTGCTGGAACCTATCCTGACTGAGAGAGGCATGTGCCCCCAGGAAGGACCCTGAGTCAGATCAAATATGGGCAGGGCGAGATGACTGGCCACAGACAACCTGGAAACTAACCGCACCTGATAAACCCTGAGACTGCGAGCCGCGAGGCAGACAGTCCTCCTGAGTTCCCTGACCCTGATGCTCTCCACTGGGGCAGCCTTTTTAAACGCCCCTGTCACTCTGTCAGCCCATGTGTCTCCTTGGACAATTCATTTCCGAGTGTTAGATAAGAGCCCACTCTTGGGCCCTGGAAGGGGTTCGCCCTCCTGGCCACAAGCTGACATAGAAGACTGACATCATCATATTTAATAGTATATAATACTTATCTATCTTGGCTGACTCTCCCATGAGTAAACATTACTTCTGAGGTGTATCAGTGTAGTCCAATTCTCCCCTCCGCGGGGCCTCCTCTCTGCCATCCTCTCTGTAAGACGATTATTCCTCCTGGTCCATTACCATCAGGCTTGACCTACGTCTTGTGGAAGTGATGTGTGCCACTTCTGAGCACAAGCTTTCAGACGCAAGCACAGTCTGCCATCCTCTCTCTTCCCTCTGCCGTGAGAGCAGTATGTCCTGGCTCAGGGCTGCTTCTCTGCTTTGGATCCTGACATGCAGACAACGTGGCGCCTGAACAGCTGACCCGGGATGGACATGTAGCGCGAGTGGGAAACACACATGTAATAAACTTCATGTTGCCCACGGCCAAGAGTTGGGGCTTATTTGTTACAACAGCATGATGAGGCCTCAGCTGATCAATATACTAAAACACTAAAAATTAAGAAAATTAAAAGATGAAACTATTAAAATAATTAAAAGATGAAATCAAACCACCTTACAAAAAATCTCCGGCCAGTATCCAAGCCTGGGCCTGAAGGCCCTGACAGGATGTGGCTGGGGCAGGGGCCCCGTGCACCAGCTGGATCCAGGACAGGAGGGCCCATATCGGTGCTGCAGGAAATACCAACTCTCACAGCAGACAGAGATGGTTATTTGTGTCAGTGGTGTCCAAGGGTAGAAGAAGGAGCCACAAAGCCCAGGTAGCTTTAAGTGGTGAGAAGCTCACAATATGAAAGGAACTTAGCAATGAAGGGTGACCGAGGGAGAGGCAGATCCCTGACGCTCGTGTGGTTCGTGTGCACACTGGGACACACGCTCTCAGAGGAAGAACTGAGATCAGCCTGGGCTTTGATCCTGGATTCCCAACACATGCTGAATGGCCCAGCTTTCTCCTCTCCCGGCTCCCCCAGTCACCTTGAGCCCCACTGATCTAAGCAACCCCCATCAGCCAGCCCTCATCACTAGGCCCCCAGAGGGCCTGGTTTTGGGGGGAATTTTTAATGACCAAAAAAAAAAAGTATATTTAGAATAAGCTGGCTAGACTTCAGTTTAGAAGATTCTGATTTTGTTGGCAACGTCCACAGCACCACAGTCAGAAACCAACTGAACGCGTGCTTCTTCTGTCAGACCAGATCAGGGAGTTGACCTTGGCCACACCAATGTCACGGGGCTTCCTCACAGTCTGTTGGACCTGGTGTTCGCTGGCCCTGACCGCCACAGTGAGCACAAGTGTGCTGGGAGCTTCTGCCTTCTTCATGGATGACTGGGCGGCCAGAGGAAACTGGATCACGGTGTCGTGGTCAAACTTGTTTCTCCGGCTGACCACAACAGGCCCATCCAACAGCGTGGATTTGGAGGAGGAGGAAGAGTATTTTAATAAAGATATTTTTAATTTATTTAAATTGGAGGATAATTATTGTACTTCTGTCATACAATGCAGATCAGTCATAACACAGTCATAAAATATATATATATATATATCCTTCCTTTTTGTTTTTAAATCCGCCTTTTTTACTCAACATCGTTTGTAAGATTCATCCATATTGTTGGATACAGTTATAGATCTTCATACTCCTTGCTGTCTGATGCTCTATGTGTGTGACTATGTCAGAGATTACTCATCCGCTTCCTGTGGCTGCGCATGTCATGGTTGCTATTTTGCTCTTATTTATGTGGTTGATTAATAATTGTTTTCCCCTCACTAGACGGTAACTCCATGATGAGAAGAGCCTGCTTTACATGTTCTCATTATTGTGATTCAATCCTTAACACGGTGCCTGACCCACAACGGGAGGGAAGAGGGGAACGAAAGGAGGAGGCACGTAGGGAGAACACATGTTACTAGGATATCCAAAGACAGGACCCTACCCCCAAATACAAAGTCTGTTTCAGCAAGCCAGTCAATTTCCTAATTCCTGTTTGCTATAAGCTCCTTCCTTCCTTGCATATTTCACACTAAATTAAGCCCCCAGGCTCTTAAAGGATTCCTGCCTCTTGTTGCCAATAAAAGATATTTAGATGTTATTAAGTAAAAATCTACAGGCACCAGAAGTCTCTGGCTCCCAAAAAATCTTCCTTCTTAAGATGCTAGCTGCCTGGGGAGGGGCTCTAAGACAGAATATTATCATCCTCATGTTATTAGCACGCTCAAGACAGAAAACCATCCACAATTCAATTATCTTTTCAATTTTCTTTGTAAAGTATGCACTGGTAGGAGAAAAAAAGCAAACACAAGACAAAACTCCTGCAGGAGGTGAGGAACAGAAAGTGGTTTTCTGGTATTGAGCTGTATGAACTGCTTGTATATTTTGGAGATTAACCCTTTGTTGGTTGTTCCATTTGTTACTATAGACAACCAGCGGGAATTTGCTATATGACGCAGGGAGCTCAAACCCAGTGCTCTATGACAACCTAGATGGGTGGGATGGGATGGGAAGTGGGAAGGAGGTTCAAGAGGGAGGGGACAAATGTATGCCTGTGGCTGATTTATGCTGAGGTATGGCAGAAGCTAACACAATATTATAAAGCAATTATCTTCCAGTTAAAATTTTTTTAACTAAAAAAAAAACATGCTAAGAGGGCCTCCTGGGCAGGGACTTAAGCCTTGGGCAGTGACCACACCCTAGAGGGATCCCACCTTACCCAGAACCCACCCTCTTCCTTCTACCTCTGATGGACATTGACAAGATGAAGCCACTGTCTACCACGTGGGAGCAGAAATTGACTTCTGGGGTTTGTACACTGCACACCATCCTTCTAAAACGGAGTCTTTTCAGTCCTACCTGCGGGGCTCTAACTCAGTCACAGGCACAGGTGAGGCTACCTGTGGTCCTGCTCCCCTCTGACTGACCGTTCAGAAGATGAACTTACAACTTCACTCTGCGGAGCTTATGCTCTTTGGTGAAAGATATGAATAGCCTGGTACGAGACCCCTGCTGGCCTCACTAGCTTTTATGCCCAGATGCCTTGACTCTTCATGCAAATCCTTGTTTTCCCAATGCATGCATATGCATGTCTTGCCTGTTCATTCATTTAATAAATATTTATCAACAGGCACTGGTCTAGGCAGCAGGGTACAGCAGAAAAATACAACAGTGCTCGTGGGGAAAGTGCAAGAGACCGAAAGTAAATAAGCAAGCTCATAAATACACAAAAGAAAGTGCTGCAGTGTGACAGCAAGACGGGTGCACGCAGGAGACACGGGTCTGTAAAGCACCTACTATGGGCCAGGTACCATGCTGGGCACTTTTCTTATATATCTCACAATTCTCCCACAATTCTACATGAAAGGTGGTCCATAGTTACATTCTGCAGTCAAGGGACACAGCTGGTAAATACACACAGCTGGTAAATAAGACAGGTGGGCTTTGCCTTCTGATTCAGAGCCCAAGGTGGTTAAAAAAAAAAGGACTAGCAGAAGCCAAGTTGGCCACAACTTTTGTTTTTCCTGCAAAGAGCAAGAGGTCCAAAGTGATGATATTGCTCCTAAAAGCCAGAGCTGGAGGGGTGGAAATGATAAGCAGCTACTCTATGCTTTTAGCAAGTCTCAGCAAAGACCTAGTCAGGGAGACAGGACACGCCAGGGTCTCCAGGGAGGTATGGGGACTAAATTGGACTTTCCACCCCCAGGCTCTGCAGGTGCTTGACTGTGAATGCCTGAAAACCAGCTGTGATGTGCAGAAAATCTTCTCTAACAGTGAAAAGATTCTTGAATCTTTCCTGACATGATGGGGTATTTGAAGGAAACATGTGCCTCTTCTTACTCCTGCAGAGGAAATCAGGACTTTCCCATCAAGGAGTTGTGTCAGTTTAAAAGAGATAAAACATGAAGAGGACTTGGCACAGTGCCTTGTACAGGGGAAGTACTTGGCAAACAGACCTGCTCCCCTCATCAACCATCACTATCCTCATCAGTTATTCTCAGCAATCATCACCAGAATCCTCATCAATCATCACAACCATCATCAGCAACCCTCTTCCTCCTCCTCATCAACCATTCTCATCATCCCCCTCCACACCATCACCACTACCATCCTCACCTTCAACCTCATCAGTCATCCTCATCAACCGCCTTCCTCCTCCTCATCTGTATTTCACGTCTCTCTCCTTTCTTAGGGCTTCCCTGGTGGCTCAGCTGGTAAAGAATCCATCTGCAATGTGGGAGACCTGGGTTTGATCGCTGGGTTGGGAAGATCCCCTGGAGAGGGAATGGCTACCCACTCCCAGTATTCTGGCCTAGAGAATTCCATGGACTATGCAGTCCATGGAGTTGCCAAGAGTCAGACACGACTGAGCGACTTTCACGTTCTCCTTTCTTAGAGAAACTCTGTTAAGGAAGAGGTAGCATTTTTCTCTTAAAGAATACAGAACTGGAAGGTCATCTGGACCTAGGTTTACAGATCATGCCTGCTACCCACCAGCTGTGTTACCTCGGGCAGGTTACTAAACCTCTCTGGCCTCAGTTTACTCATCTGTAAACAAACAGGAAAATACTTTCCCTCACAGGCTGGTGGCAAGGAATTGGAATTATGTAATGAAAGGCTCAGTAAGTGTTAGGTGTTTACTATTAACAGTGGCCTGTGGATCTCTCTCCCATGTCCTTATTTTTGGGTACAAATGGACAGGATCAGGGCAGACTTAGTAACATGACTCTGTTATTTACTTCCACAGTCCCACACAAAGCTGCCGCTGCAAAATGCACCTTGCCTTCCTTTCCTTCCAGTAGCTGAAGTGTTCAAACCTCTTTTCCCTCTAAGTCTTCGGGACCACAGCAGACCAGCAGCCCTAGAGGTGAGATTCCTCCTCTCCCCTTCCACCACCCCGTGGGACGGTCATCACACCGTCCTTCAGGACTCCCTGAGACCCCAAGTCAGCATGCTGCTCCTTTCTCACACTTTCCTCTCTGCGGCCCCTGAAAAAAAAAGCAGTCTCCACGTGGCCGCCAACTTGAGCTGCCTCCTCCGGCTCCAGACAGAGCAGTCTGGCAGAATCTCACTCTGTGGGGAAGTCTGGCACGGAGTTGGGATTCACAGTCTCTCTGGATGCGCCTGCCGGCGGCACAAAGAGATAACCTTTAAAGGTTGGACTCAAACTGCTTTTCAGTATCTGGAAGGGGTAGAAGAAAAGATCCAAAACTTACAGCGACAGCCCCTCTTCTCCCCCCGACCCCCCCAACTGAGTTTATTAGGAGACAAAGGCTTCACCAAGCCCAGACCAAGGAGGAGGAAATAAACCTCAACAGCCTTAATGGTTAAAGTTCATCAGTTCAGATGAATGCGTACTAATGTGATGCTAATGAAAGTGAAAGTCGCTCAGTCGAGTCCGACTCTTTGCGATCCCGTGGACTATACAGTCCATGGAATTCTCCAGGCCAGAATACTGGAGTGGGTAGCCTTTCCTTTAGGGAAGGGGATCTTCCTGACCCAGGGATAGAACCCAGGTCTACCACACTGCAGGCTGATTCTTTATCAGCTGAGCCACAAGGGAAACCCAGGAATACTGGAGTGGTGATGCAAAAGGCCTCTTCATGCTAGGACAGTTCGAGCTCTAAAGATCCTAAGAGAACTCACCCAAGCTAGGATATGCATCTACTCACCATGCCCAGGGTTGTTGTTTCAAACACAGGAGTGAAATAGCTATCATTCCTGCGCCACAGGCCTTGGGAAAGCATTCATCACATAAACATAAATCATGACAGCTGACATCTGAACAGCTGCCTAATGATTGATAAACTGTTTCTACATCTGTCTCCCTTCACCTCGCGTGAGCACTGGGCCAGAGTGGCATCTTCCAATGAGGAAACCGCAGCTCAGCATCACGCAGTTGGAGGCTCCAGACAATGGTCTGGGTCTTCTGGTCACAGGGAAACCTCACAGTCGGAGGGAGGGGCAGACACTTGTGCCCAAAGACTCCAACAACTGGAACGGAAGATGGGGTAACCTGGGTTCCAGACTACCTGCAGCAGAGGAAGCTGTTTCTAGGACCAGGGTCCCCCGTGCACCTGTGAGTGCAAACGTGTGGGTGTCAAGATCCACAGCGCGCACATCTTCCAATCCACAACCACCCCGTGAATGAAGCAGCAGCCCTACTTAAAAGGGGAGAAAGTCGTGACTTGGACAGGATACTAGAGACCCTGTTCTAAACAGTCACCCAACTATGGGTGAAGGCAGCTCCAGGTTCACACTTGAGGCGACCACAGAGTCCACGTTTGGACCACCATCTCAGGTACCCAGGAATCTTGGACTCATCACCTGTGCTCCTCTCCATGGCCGCTCTGTGTGGGTGGGTGGCCAGGCAGGCAGATAGACAGACAGACATAAAGACAAACAGACCCAGCTGGTTGCAGCGCCCTGAGTCCCACTGCCCTCTGCCCCAGCCACACCAGCCTTCTAGTTCCTCTTGGGAACCAAGCCCTCTCACACCTCCAGGGCTTTGTATGCGTTGTTCATTCTGCCTAGAATATTCCTCTTCTAGTTATTAATGAGCTCTACATCATCTTTCAGGAGTCAGCAGGTATCCTCAGAGGATCTCCTTCTTGCCCCCAATTACTTGGGCCCCTTCCTGTAACCTCTGGAGCCCTCTGTAGTATTCCATCACAACACACACAGTTTGTAACTACTGATTCATTTGTACATATTTTCACATTAATAGGTTTAAAGTCTCCTGTTAAGACTGCAAGCTCTATCGGGGTGGGGGGATCATACCTATAATCTGCACTGATGTATCCCCAGGATCCAACACAGTGCCTGACTCACACGAGGGGGCTCCTTGAATCCTCACTGTCTGACCCTCTCAAGCCCCTCCTACCGATCCTGAACTCTCACCCCCAGCATCTGAGCTGCCAGGACTGGGACCCTGAGCATGTAAAGGGGATCATGGGAAAGTCTAGGAATTTCAGCGGAAGGTTTGAGCTACCCTTGACTGCCAAACTCTAGAGAAACGAAACACTACTACTGCAAAACATCTACTTCTGCTTTACTGACTACGCCAAAGCCTTTGACTGTGTGGATCACAACAAACTGTGGAACATTCTGAAAGAGATGGGAATACTAGACCACCTGACCTGCCTCCTGAGAAATCTGAATGCAGGTCAAGTGGCAAAAGTTAGAATCAAAAGTGGAATAGTGGACTGGTTCCAAATCGGGAAAGGAGTACATCAAGTCTATATATTGTCACCCTGCTTATTTAACTTCTATGCAGAGTACATCATGTGAAATGAAGCACAAGCTGGAATCAAGATGAAGCACAGGCTGGAATCAAGACTGCCAGGAAAAATATCAATAACCTCAGATAAGCAGATGACACCACCCTTATGGCAGAAAGCAAGAGGAACTAAAGAGCCTCTTGATGAAAGTGAAAGAGGAGAGTGAAAAGTCTGGTTTAAAACTCAACATTCAAAAAACTAAGATCATGGCATCTGGCCCCATCACTTCACAGCAAATAGATGGGGAAACAATGGAAACAGTGAGAGACTTTATTTTCTTAGGCTTCAAAATCACTGCATATGGTGACTGCAGCCATTAAACTAATTAAATTAAAAGATGCTTGCTCCTTGAAAGAAAAGCTATGACCAACCTAGGCAGTATATTAAAAAGCAGAGAAATCACTTTGCCAACAAAAGTCCGCCTAGTCAAAGCTATGGTTCTTTCAGTAGTCATGTACAGATGTGAAAGTTGGACTATAAAGAAAGCTGAACACTGAAGAATTGATGCTTTTGAACTGTGGTATTGGAGAGGACGCTTGAGAGTCCCTTGGACTGCAAGGAGATCCAACCAGTCCATCCTAAAGGAAATTAGTCCTGAATATTCATTGGAAGGACTGATATTAAAGCTGAAACTCCAATACTTTGGTCACCTGAGGCAAATAACTGACTCATTGGAAGACTCTGATGCTGGGAAAGACAAGGTGGGAGGAGAAGGGGATGGCAGAGGATGAGATGGTTGGATGGCATCACCGACTTGATGGACATGAGTTTGAGTAAGCTCCGGGAGTTGGTGATGGACAGGGAAGCCTGGTGTGCTGCAGTCCATGGGGTCACAAAGAGTCGGACATGACTGAGCGACTGAACTGAACTGAACTACTACACCACAAGACTGCATAACACCTGGGCATGTAAAACTTTTGGAACCAAGGTTGGGCCAGTTAACCAGTGATGAGTAAAGCTGCCTGAATAATGAAAAACTGAGGCAGGGTTGACCTTGAATGACAAGGGGAATGATCCAGGAGGGACTGATTGTTTAGGGAGAAGTTTTATAAGAAATGCAAAATAAGAAGTCAGGGCCCATCAGGATATACTACAATTGAAGAACTGGAGTCAAGAGTATGAAGTCAAGATGTCAGATTACAGACCTCCCACTAGAAAGATTCATTTGTAGGTTCATGTATTGGTTTATTCATTCATCCATCCATCCAATATGCAATGAGCTTGCCTCCTCTGTTCCAGTCACTGGGGACACTGCAGTGAACAGAAGTGACACTCAGCTGTGCCTTTGTGGAGTTGACCTCCTGGGTCTGCAGCAGGTCACAGCCTGCATACGGTGGCACCTGTGGGTCTGGGTCTAGACCTCAGGGGCTGGGTCCAGGTTAGGGATACTAACATGGTAGCCATGGCCATGCTGACTGCATGAGAACCATGGTATCAACCTCAGTGGCTTCTGCTGAGTCACCATGACATGCGATGAGAGGCTGCGGTATCCTCCATGTGCTGACCCACCCAGGTGAGGGGCAAGTCCTCAGTCTATACTCTCAACTCTCCCAACTGCAAAGTACCCAGAGGGAAGGAACTCCATCTAAGACGTGAAGGCTGGCAGTCAGTCAGCAGTGTGTGTTAAGTCGTTCAGTCGTATTAGACTCTTTGAGATCCCATGGACTGCAGCCCGCCAGGTTCTTCTGTCCATGTCCAGGTAAGAATACTGGAGTGGGTTGCCATTCCCTTCTCCAGGTCAGTCTGCATATTGGCTGCTGTTTGCATTCACATCCTCATGACGGATAGATAGGTACCTGTGTGCCCACTTCTCATGCTGGGGCAGGAAAATCAGCAATGACAGAGAATAGCTAAAGAGCCTTTTCCCATATAGACCAGCAAGGCGTGACAGCTAAGCTCTCACAAACTTACAAGCATGGAACGCGGCCTCAGAGGTCATCTGGTCCCTCCTACATGGGACAAGGATCAAATGTGGCTGCGGGGATCAAGATCAGCATTTGAAGACTACCCTGCCTCAAAGGGCTCTCCACGTTCAGTCTTATTCATAGTAAGTAAGTAGTCAGTGACCAAGACTGTATCTCTGTCACTTACAACGACATCCTTAGCACCCAGCCTGATGCAGGCTAGCTGGATAGATAAACAGACACAAAGAAGAATATAGGTCAGAGAGAAGCAGGATCAGCCCAAAACTGTTTCTCTCTCACTTCCATTCATTGGTCTCCATTCAGTCCTCTGGAGACAGCTGGAAGCCCAGATAAAAACCTAGGACTTGGGGTGGGGAGGCCAACAGGGAATCTTTCCTTTGACCTTGGACAAGTTATTTTCTAACCATTCTGAACATGTCTCTCTCCACCCCAAAAATGGAAAGAAAGTCTACAGGATCTCAGGACTGTTGCAACAATGAAATGAAATTAACATAAACACTTCATCAGGTCAACCAAGAGCTTCCTTGGTTCCCAAGATTTGGAGATCAGGAAAAAAAGAACAAACAATTCTCATAATAAAGTTAAAAAATAAGCAAGAGACCATAAAAAAGAATTACTATCCAAAGGACTTGCATGAATTGACCAAAAAAGTGATGAGCAATTTCACAGAAAAATGAGGGAAGGATACAAACAGGTAATTCACACAAAAAAAGAAAAAGGAAAAAAAAAGGCAAATTAAAGCACAGACAACCACAAACTCACAAGTATTTAGGAAAAGGCAAGTTCCAACATCACGTAAACATTCAGATTGGTAAAATTTTAAAGATTGATGATACCCAAGTTTGGCAAGGACATGGGGACAAAATATTCCTTTATTTTGTTGGTGCGACTGACAATTGGTTCAGCCTTTTAGGAGAGCAATTTGGCTGGGTCTATTTTTTTTTTTTTTAAGTATATACTTTTCAACTCAGCAAATCCACTTCTAGTTATTTATCCTAGGGAATTACTTACAATGTGTACGAAGAGGTCTACACTATACAAGGACAATTCTGGCAGTTTGGTTTGCAATGGTCGGGAAAAAAAACAATCTAAATGTCCATCACGAGAACAGTTACATAAACAATGCTTCCTTCATAATGGAAAATAACTCTGCAGAAGCTTAAAAAGAGTGAGGAGAAGAGAGGTCTATTTACTGCAAGAGGAGAGCATGTATCTTATATTCCATTTTTGTCCAAGAAAAAGACTAATAAACATCTGATAAAAACCATAGTAGGATTTAATGGCACCATGCAAAGCAAAGGTTCTATGTCCCAGGGATATTGGCCATGTCTGGGGACATCTTGTGTCATCACAAGTGGGGAGAGGGGAGAGGTGACGCTAGGTAGAGCCCGGATGCTGCTAGTGTCCTACATGCACAGGTGAGGCCCCGCAACAAGGACTGCGGTTGTTTAGTTGTTCAGTCTTGTCTGACTCTTTTGTGACCCCATGGACTGTAGCCTGCCAGGTTCCTCTGTCTATGGGATTTCCAGGAAAGAATATTGGAGTGGGTTGCCATTTCCTTCTCCAGGGGATCTTCCCAACCCAGGGATCAAATCCACGTCGGCTGTACTGACAGGCTGATTCTTTACCACTGAGCTACCACGGCAGCCCACAACAAGGAATTCAGTTCAGTTCAGTTGCTCAGTCGTGTCTGACTCTTTGCGACCCCATGAACTGCAGCATGCCAGGCCTCCCTGTCCATCACCAGCTCCCGGAGTCCACTCAAACCCATGTCCATCGAGTCGGTGATGCCATCCAACCATCTCATCCTCTGTCGTCCCCTTCTCCTCCTGCCCTCAATCTTGCCCAGCATCAGGGTCTTTTCAAATGAGTCAGCTCTTCACATCAGGTGGCCAAAGTATTGGAGTTTCAGCTTCAGCATCAGTCTTTCCAATGAACACCCAGGACTGATCTCCTTTAGGATGGACTGGTTGGATCTCTTTGCAGTCCAAGGGACTCTCAAGAGTCTTCGCCAACACCACAGTTCAAAAGCATCAATTCTTCAGTGCTCAGTTTTCTTTGTAGTCCAACTCTCACAACCATACATGACCACTGGAAAAAACATAGCCTTGATTAGGCGGACCTTTGTTGGCAAAGTAATGTCTCCGCTTTTTAATATGCTGTCTAGGTTGGTCGTAACTTTCCTTCCAAGGAGTAAGCGTCTTTTAATTTCATGGCTGCACTTACCATCTGCAGTGATTTTGGAGGCCAGAAAAATAAAGTCAGCCACTGTTTCCCCATCTATTTGCCATGAAGTGATGGGACCAGATGGCATGATCTTAGTTTTCTGAATGTTGAGCTTTAAGCCAGCTTTTTCACTCTTCTCTTTCACCTTCATCAAGAGGCTCTTTAGTTCTTCTTCACTTTCTGCCATAAGGGTGGTGTCATCTGCATATCTGAGGTGATTGATATTTCTCCTGGAAATCTTGATTCCAGTTTGTGCTTCCTCCAGCCCAGCGTTTCTCATGATGTACTCTGCATATAAGTTAAATAAGCAGGGTGACAATATACAGCCTTGACATACTCCTTCTCCTATTTGGAACCAGTCTGTTGTTCCATGTCCAGTTCTAACTCTTGCTTCCTGACCTGCATACAGGTTTCTCACAAGAGGCAGGTCAGGTGGTCTGGTATGTCCATCTCCTTCAGAATTTTCCCCAGTTTATTGTGATCCACACAGTCAAAGGCTTTGGTGTAGTCAATAAAGCAGAAATAGATGTTTTTCTGGAACTATCTTGCTTTTTCGATGGTCCAGCAGATGTTGGCAATTTGATCTCTGGTTCCTCTGCCTTTTCTAAAACCAGCTTGAACATCTGGAAGTTCACAGTTCATGTATTGCTGAAGCCTGGCTTGGAGAATTTTGAGCATTCCTTTACTAGTGTGTGAATTGAGTGCAATTGTGTGGTAGTTTGAGCATTCTTTGGCACTGCCTTTCTTTGGGATTGGAAAGAAAACTGACCTTTTCCAGTCCTGTGGCCACTGCTGAGTTTTCCAAATTTGCTGGCATATTGAGTGTAGCACTTTCACAGTATCGTCTTTCAGGGTTTGAAATAGCTCAACTGGAATTCCATCACCTCCACTAGCTTTGTTCGTAGTGATGCTTCCTAAGGCCCACTTGACTTCACACTCCAGGATGTCTGGCTCTATCTGGTCCCAAATGTCAACTGTGCTACAGCTGAGAAACTCTGGTGTAAAGATACTTAAATGTCACCAAACTGGCTCCTGAGTCAACCTCAGGCTATAAGCAGCCTGCAGCCTTTGAGGGTCCTGTGCTCTTTGGGCCAGTCTGACCCCATCCCCTTCTGCTGGTAAGGGCACACTCATTTTGGGAGGGAGCACCCACTCCCACTGGCCTGCAGTTTCACTAGGAGGTATGCAAGCGTGGCGACCAGGCGGACACAGAGCCTGGCAGACAAGGGGCATGGCCGCCATCATCAAGAGGCTCAGCTCTAGGACCCTCGTCAGAACTGCGGAGAACAGAGGCCTCTCCCCGGGGGCAGCTTAGCTGAGGGGACGCAGGCCTGAAGCTGCCCGCCGACCTCCGGCCACCACTGCCTGGCTGTGAACGGAGCCAGCACAGACAGCAAGACAACCCTCCCCGTGGAGTGGAGGTGGCGCCCTCACGCCCATGAGCTCCTGAAATTCAGATCACGCACGTCCTTGGTCTCTTCTATTAGGCAGTCAATGAATGTCCTTCGTTTCTGATACTTATCGAGCTGGATTTCTATCTCCTACGAAGAAGAGACTGCTGGGGTGGGTCAGGAATTAAGGTCCCGGTTAGAAGAGTCGGGTGGTCAGTTGGTGGTGGTGGTTTAGTCGCTAAGTTGTGTCTGACTTTTGTGACCCCATGGACTGTAGCCCGCCAGGCTCCTCTGTCCACGGGATTTTCCAGGCAAGATTACTGGAGTGGGTTGCCATTTCCTTCTCCAGGGGATCTTCCCAACCCAGGGATTGAACCCAGGTCTCCTAGATTGCAGGCAGATTCTTAACCAACTGAGCCACCCACATTGTCCCAGTTTGAGGATCCCTGGCCTGGATGTGAAGGGGGTTCACATGGAAGGATTGGGCTGGGCCCTGCCACGGAGGTGGCTGTGCTGGACACCCTGTCATCCCGTTCCCTGAGACTACTCAGATTTACCCTCCACTTCAAGCCCTTGTACCAAGACATGGCTCCCCACGGAAACCTGTCCACAAGGGACCAAGCACAGGGACCAGCAAACGAAAGCATCCAGGGGAACCAGGGGTTCCCAACTGTGACTCTGCTGACACCCTGCATTAGATCATAGTCGTGGGGGCTGTTCTGCGTGTCGCGGGGTGTTGAGCTGCATCCCAACACCCAAAACCTCCATCGTCTAGCAAGAGGCATGAGACAAGTGTAGGCAAGTTTACAATGATGTCTCCTGGTGATGGGAAGGAGAGACAGCTGAGCTGACTCTGAGTAGGAGATCCTCAAGCCTTGAGATCAGAATTGTTTTCAGGCATATGGAGAAAACCACAAAAACACAGCAGGACAGAAACTGATGCAAAGGGCCAAACCACACCCAGAAATCCAAGACCACAATGAGATAAAACAGGTACTCTTTCCCCTTCTTACCCACTCCACTTGGAAAACAACTTTCTGGCAAAAAAAAAAAAAATTCTCACTGTCAACAGGAACACCATGTGATTTGCATGGTGAAGGAGGATGATTTCTTTCTTGCTTGGGTTAATTTAGGGAGCACTGGTATATGGTTTTACAGATATTGGTGAAAAGCAGTAAAGTTCATAGGAATAAAAATAGCACCAACCAATTAGCTCTGTACCATATTAACTCTGCAATAGAACAATAATTGGTCATTAAAAAGCTGCAGGTGAGTATTATGAGGAGTGACTAGGTAATTGTGCCAGGAAGCACCATTTTCCCAACAGCAGGGATCCTCCAATTTCCAACAACATGCCACTGGCAGGCAGCTCGGGGCTGTCACATTTGCATGCGATTCAGATTTCCAGTAGAAAGAGTGCCCCCCCTCCCCCCGCCGCCTTTAACCTGATTCTTTCGTTTTCCTCTTCTCCAAAGCTCAGAGAAGAAAGTTTGCAGCCAAATGGAGAGAACGGAGAACACCAAAAAGCTGTCCAGTGACTGAAGATGGAAACCAATCACTGATCTGTGGCTTGCAGAACTTTTCTTCACAGGGCAGAAGAAAGCTGAGCTGCTTTCTTCTCTGAGTCAAGAACTAAGGAAGGGCTGCCTGCCTGTGGGGTCCTGGTTTCTGCTTCTCCCGAGCAGCTCACGGCTGGGGAGACTTTTTGCCCAGGCTGGGACCCCACCTTCTCTCCTCAAGAGACCAACAGAAGTGATGCAGAGAAGTCTCTCATAAAAAGACAAACTTCAAGCTTCTGAAAAGCAAAGCCAGGCAGGAAAGTAGCTTTGTCCAGATTTCTGCTTTCACCAGAACTCTCCCTTCAGACCAGGGAACAGAAAAGGAGCAGTTGGCTGGGACTGGGGAATCGGGAAAAGGGAATTACTGCAGCAAAACAGATTCACATCTTAGCCAAGTTTTTCTTTCTTCCGTTCTGTTTCTCTGATGGTGAGGGTGAAGGTGGGCTACGGCAAACATGCTGAAGAGGGCCCATTCAGCAGTGTTCAGGGCGCCACAGGTAAGGGAAGGACTTCCATACCTCTCTTCCTTTTTTGTGTAATTATTTCCACCCTGCCTCACTTGGAAAAAAAGGAATCTTACTCCTTGCAGCCTCTAAGGAGGCTGAGGTGGAGTCCTCAATCAACTAAATGCTAAATAAAGGCTTTTCCAAACACGCAGATGAGCCCAGAGACATTCAACAAGGGGAAATCCTTCTATGTTTACCTTCAGGTCTAATTGTTGATCACAAGTCACGCAGTTCTTAGATCACTAAGGGTAGCGTTTGTTGGGTAGCTGTGTACCAGGCACTGCGCTAACTGCTTTATCTCTCATCCCTTGTTGTCACTTTGTAAAGTGGGAGGATGGATGCCCATCTCTCCCACCGGTACCTCTCTCGGCAGCCCTTCTATCGCGAGATTGTTATATTTAGCTGGTAGCGTCTGTCCCCTCTAGACTGTGAGGGTGGGAGGGTAAATGCAATGTCAAGCCTTGCACTGCAGCATTTAACACGTGTCTGGCACCTAGCTGACCCTCCATCCACAGCTTTGGGATAAAGGAATTAAGCTACAAAAGGAAAAATCATAAAGTTCTGCCTGTTTGAGAAGATAAAGACAGTAACAGAGAATAATAGTGACTCGAGTGTCCAAGGGGAGGAAAACAGACTTTTTTGGTTTGGCTCTTTGTTTTCCACCTGTATCAGGCTTTCCCAGAAGCCTTGAGCATCCCAGGAACAGCAGGAGGTGAACGTGCTGTAATTCCCAGAGGTGCCTGACTCTGTGGTGTGGAAAGTTCTCTGGGAAGGAGAGAGCAAAAACAGAGGCCATGGCTCCCACAGCTTCGCTTATCATGCGACACAGACACCAGCCTTGCTGGAAGGAAACTCAGAAATCAAACGGTCCACTGCCCGCTTCTTGGCAGTGTTGGGGGAGGGACCTGACGTGAACCCCTTCGTCCTATGTCCCCCACCCCTGAAACATAACCCACGCGGGCAGAGGCTTCCGATCAGTCCATCTTACTGCGGCTGCCATGCCCATTTCTGTGCTGGGCTCCAACATCACATCCTTCTCTGCTTAATGAATTCCTCCCTCTCTGCACAGCTATCGACTCAGAAAGTATAAAGATGGAACTGCGGGTAAAAGCAAACTTGAAGGCCTGAGGGGTAAACCATCTTTGCACAGAGATGAAAAGGGCTGAAGCACCCAAGGACTGAGGTACAAAAGCATCGCCATCCTCCTATGCAGCCCACCAGACCCTGTGATCTATTATTAACACAAAAAATCACGGATTCTCCCTGCATGGCATATATAAATATGCTCTGCCAGGATAAACCTTGAAAACTCCTGCCTATGCTGCATGATATCCTTCAGGGGGTGGGGGAACCCCAAAACTGAGTGAGTCTTCCTGGGACACCGTCTTTTCTCCAAGTCAAGATAGCCCTGCTGTGATCTTATTCTAGAACAAATAAGCTTTGGCGAAACAAAGCAACCGTCTTTACAAAGGAAATCTGGGCAAGTGGAATATGGTACCGAAGCCAGTGCTTCTGCTGGTGAAATTCAGCAGGCTGAAATGAACACCATAGAGAGGACTGATTTCAGCTGTATTTATGCTACTGGTGCTTTTCAAAGGGAAAGATCTAAGGATTCAGAGAATAAGTGTATTGATGTATTAGTTCCTGCCAATTTGGTGGCTGTAATGTTGGCTTAAGGAAAAAAAACAAGTAGGTGAATTGTTTAAAGGCCTAACGTGCCTTTGTAAATACTACGGTAGGATATTAAGACAATGGACCTCAAACTTGTTCGGAAGTCGGGGTATTTGGGGAACAAGAGCAAACACTTGCAAAGGTATAAACTAGGAACTAACTGATAAGTGACAAATGTAACCACGTCATGTGGAAGGGACAGAAAGTCAGACCGCACCAGCATAACTGTGTGTTTACACACACACATAGGAACTAAGCAAGACCAGTCAGTAAGCAGGGTTTCATTTTGTTCTTCTATTCTATTTGGTGTTGTTTAATCATTTTGTCTCTGCCATGTGTATGCAGGCAGCCAAGCATTGTATTAGGGGCCAGAAGTAAGAAATCTTCACGGAAGAAAAAGTTAAGTTGGGAAAGTCCTGGACATCAATTTTACTTTTGTCCTGAAAACTGGCCAAAGGCTGCCACTTCTTACTTTTATGCCAGAGCACACCTCAGCGCCCACCTCGGGACATGGGAGCAGAGCGTGGAAACCGCAGTGTTCAGAGATACAAACACTTTCAAATAACTTGCATTCAGTCCTATCAAGGGACTACAGCGCTTCTGGCCAGAATCCTGGGTGCAAAATACACACCCAGACCCCTTCCACAAACAAGCGCTAAGAGCCAGGGAACTAAGAGCAGCTGGTGAACCAGTTCAGCTCCTCCTCTGTGGTCAGAAGTACTCCAGTTCCCAAGAGTCTGGGCAGGCTTGGGGACCCTGCTGCCCCTCAAACAAGAGCAGGCACGGCCAACAGGCACCCGCTTTAACAATTTTCCAAAGCAAACCCACCGCAGACTGCTCTGGGCTTTGCAGGGCTCTGATATGTGTGCTGCAGGGAGCTCAGAACAGAGGCACAGGGCACCCCTGGCTTGGCCACAGGGGGTCCTTGGTCCACGGGGTGCAGGAGGCTATCCACACAGGCAAGCTCCTGGTCAGGCTGGGTCCTTCCAATGCAACCGGCCAATCTGCTCCCTGGATTGCTAAAGCTGGACTCCGCCCACATTTATAGAATCTGTGCAAACTGGTACCTTGTCTGGAAATGCTTTGGGGTCTGAAAATCATGTTTCTTTTTTTAAAATTATTTTTATAATTCTTATTGGCTGCACCATGCAGCATGTGGAGCTTCCCCAACCAGGGACTGAACTTGTGCCCCCTGCAGCAGAAGCACAGAGTCTTAACCATTGGACCACTAGAGAAGTTCTGGAAATCATGTTTCCGAACGAGCTGCTTCTCTATATCCTGTTTTCCCATCTACAAAATGGGGAGAATAAGCACTTGCTGCCTCACAGGGTTTCTGTGAGAACTGAACGAGCTGCTTTATATAACATACGTAGGCCAGTGAGAGGTGGCATTTCCCAAGTGTTATTCATTCACGTATCACTGTCCTAAACGTCTTGCTGTTTTCAGTATCATGTATCTAGTATTTTTCTTTAAACCGAATCATTTTCTTTCTCGAGTTTATTTTAAAAGGAAACTGCACATCACCATGCTAAATGGAAAAACAGAATCCTGTGCAGGCAGCAGTAGTGTTAAAGAACCCACCTGCCAAGGTGGGAGATCTAAGAGATGCAGGTTTGATCCCTGGGTTGGGAAGATCCCCTGGAGGAGGGCATGGCAGCCCACTCCAGTGTTCTTGCCTGGGAAATCCCATGGACAGAGGAGCCTGGCTACAGTCCACAGGGTCACAGAGTCAAACATGACTGAAGTCGGACGTGACTGAAGCGACTTGGCGAGCATGCCCACCGTAAGTAGAAGGCAGGCATGAAGCTGTGTTGTTTTTATAATGCCCACAATGAAAGAAAACGATGTGGCTCACTGAGATAGGGCCCGCCGCCTGTCGAAGGTGTTGATCCTGGGTCTTCCTCGGTCTTTGCTAAGAGGCAAGACTAGAGTGCGTTCAAGGCCCCGTGGCCACAGGGAGACTTCCTCTTCTACGTCATTGCCAGTGGCGGAGGAGCTGAAAGACCAGTGGTCGTCGCCCTGCAGAACCTGTCACTGGAGGTCCAACCTCTGTCACTCCAAAACTTCACTAAGCACAGAGAAGACCACACAGAAGACCATCCAGCTTCTTGCCACTCCGGGAGAGACTGATCTAAATGGTCACCATCCGGGACTTCCTGTGGTGATGGAAATGTTCTGTATTTATGTTGTCCAATGTGGCAGCCACCAGCCACATGTGGCTATGAAGTGCTGATGGCGTGTCTGAGGGACTCGAGTTAAATTTCAATTAAGCCGAATTTAAATGGCCACATGAGGCTAGCGGCTGTTGGACTGGACCTGCTGTGCAGATCTGCTGGAAAAGTTACACATGCTGATCCTTTCGTCTGGGCTCTTCAAATGGACTTAAGGTTCTTTCCATGGTTATGCACTTAGCTTCCTTGGAGGGAGATACTAAGTAAACCTGACAGCAATTTGTCACAGGGATGTAACAGGGCACTGTCTACCATGTCCTCTATTGTTTAGTCTAAAGTCCTGTAAGGACATTTCTTTTAGACCTCTCTTTGAGGAACTGACATATCTTCTCCCAGTTAGTGATGGACTTACCCAAAACAGCTACATTTCCATTTTCACACTGGTTGCCAGGAAGCACAAAGGAAAACTTTCAAACTAATGAGAGCAACCATGGAGGCTTTCATTATAAACATATACATACATATATCTATCTATATGTGTGATTTCCAGTGTTCCCTTAATGAAAGTGCTCTTTACATTTTCTCTGATTCTGATATTTTATTTCTTCTATTTTATCACTCTTTTCTGAGTTTCTCTAGAAATTATCTCCAATCTTTTGTGGGATTATATAAAATGTATTTTTAAGCTAGTAAAAATAAAGTCCAACGGTACCAGTAATTTAAATGAGTCACACTCTCTCCAATTATCGCTTATCGTTTAAAAATCAACAAAGTCAAAACAAAGCGCACTGTACCAAAGCCTTTCTCAAAAGCTTCCAGACACGTGCTCGGAGCCTGCTCTTGAGGCTCTGACCGGAAGCACTGTTTGCAAAAAGGAGAAAGACAGTTACATTCCAGAAATGCTGCTCCATACACTCCAAGACCAGAGGGGATTTTCAGAGAACCCGCAGCGCGGGATGCAGTTGCTCTGGGTGATGCGGGGCCTGCCAGGCCCGCGGCTCCATGTGATCTGGGCCTCGTCCTCTGCAGTGGGCTGGACCACACCCAGGAAAGCTCTGGAAACTCTGGTCAAGCACGGGGCGAGTGCGGCTCGAACGCCACTGTGACCACAGTGGGAACAATCTCCCAGGCAACGCTCTGTCTGTCTCGTTCCGTAACAGGCTTCTGGTCACTGAAAACAGCCCTGTGACTTGCCGGGGTGAGGTGGGGGAGGAGTCAGAAATGAAAGGTCAAGGAAACCTCTCCAGGGAGCTCACATTTTAATTTTGCTCTAAAATAAAGCCATCTGCTTCCCTCTCTTCCTCCTCCAGGCAACACCCCCAGCTTTCTGACAATCGCAAAGCAGAAGTTACAGGACACTCAAATAAGAGGGTATCTTCTTGGTTTGGTTTGGGATAAAAAGGAGACGAGGACATTCAGAAATCTGTCATCTCCAATTCTCTTTTCAAGCCAGAGCTGAGAGCATCATGAACACATAGATTCTCTAACATTTACTAAAGTGCTATTGTCGCCCGGCCAAACAAGCAAACTAATATGATGTTCTAGTGCAAACTTCCTTGCCAAACTCTAGCTCATCTGTCCAGAAGACTTCAGGTAAGAGGCATGTAACACGCTTAGGCCCATCCCTATATAACCCACGCCCACTGCCAGTCCTGGCACCAGTGACCAAAGGCAGCAACCAATTCGGAAGATAAGAAACAAATCCCAAGTGCCTACTAGGTACCGTGCACTCCTTGTCCTGACAAAAGCTTTCCAGAGTAAGCATTATTATGATCTCTGTTTTACAGATGAGGAAACTGAGATTTACCTAAGGCCATAAAAGTGAAACCAGGGTCCCTATTCTCAAGTTCAGCATCCTTTCAGCCCTACCCCAGTCTCTGGGAGAAATGCCTTAATAGCTGAGAAAACTTCTTCAATGGTCAATTCCCCACTAAGAAAAATGACCAAAAAAAAAAAAAAAAAGGGTTTTCACAGAGCTCATGGGAATAAGAACAAAACCTAATGAAAGCTGTTGTGATACAAGATGACAGTGGAACCAGAAGCAGTTAAGAGTCAAAGTTGAAAAGCAAATAGTCCCAGGACAAAACACCAATGGCTGGAATTCAGTTAAGAAAAGAGAAAGAAGAAAGGAAAAAAGAGGGTAAGTAGGCAGGGCTGGAAAAGACATCAGAAAATCAGAGAAAAGATGGAAAACCAGGGTCCCAACTGTTGGGGCAAAATCACCTCTAAAGCAAAGGTTCCCCTTGTCCCAGACACTCAATCCCCAGCTAGGTGTAGGCCGGCCGGCTCCACCCCAGGAGGCAAACTGAACATCACTTGACAACTGTCTGCTGCCCCTTCTCTGACACAGAAAGGCCTGGTTTTCATCTGCGGTGTTGCCTGGCCCCTCCCTCAGTAACAAGGTCAGATGAGGTTTACTCCAACCCCAGTGCCAATGTGTGTGTGTGGGGGGGGTGTCACATGATTTGAACCTGGCCCATCACAGAAGTCCATCACTCTACCCCCGGGTTCAGGGATGTGCCTGGGGTCCAAGACAGACCCTTGAGAGACGCCCAGATTGGCTGAGAGTCTGGTGCTTTTGGGAGCCGCCTGTTCCACCTACAGAGAGAACTAGCCTGAAAAGGATGTCCTGGCAAAGGAAACAGGAGAAAATAGTAGCAGGTTCCTGACCACAGATCCAGCCAAGCCTGAGGCCAGACCCATGCCCGGACTCTTCAGTTGTAACACACGCCATCAAAGCCCTGCTTTTCTGCTCAAGCAGCCTGAGCTGAGTGGTCCCAGCCACACCAGGAACCCCGGCCAGCACGAGGAGGCGCCCCCAGGCTCCTCCTGTCTGATGGAAGGACCGCTGCCTCGGGGAGGCTGGGCAGGTAGCTGCTGGCGCTGGGAGGCCGTGGCTTCTCTGCATGGCATTCCACACCCCACCACCAAGATGCAAAAGCTCCAGAGAATAACAAGCAAGCGTGGGCTCTGCCCTGACAGTGGCGTCTAACTGAAAACCAGGAAAATTACCTGATACACGTGGAAGGCGTTGGCAGCTTTGCCCCGGAGAAACACTGATGGGATCCAGACGTTGATCAGAGCTCGGTTTGATCTAAACAGAAGAAAGATCGAAACTGGTCATTTCAATTTACAAAAAAAGGGAGTAAGCTATTAAAATTCTCCTCTAAGAGGCACACAATGCATGACAACATGTATTACACTTGATAGTAGACTAAAGGAGCAGTTTCCAGTTTCACTACTTGGTCGCCCAAGATGATTTTTAAGGGACTTAGTTTAAAATGCGTGTGTGGTCCCTTAGTTTAAAATGCGCGCGTGTGTGTGTGTGTAAAATTTACAGATGCAGTTCACATTCTGGAATGAGAGACAGCTGCCCTGCAGTTCCTACGACCTGAGTGATGTCGACCTGAGTGATGTGGCCTGTAATTTATCTGACCCTCATTTTGCTCATCTGAAGAGGGGGTTGATCACAGAAGACTCCACGAGGCTAGGGAGGGTCAAGAGCACTAATGCTCACAGGGTTTCTAGAGTGTTCAGATGATTCATGCAGCCTCCTCGCTGTGCCCACTTTAGACCCTGACCCCCATTTTAAGGGGGGGGGGTGGCACTTCTCTGGTGGTTCAGTCTATAAAGAGTCTGCCTGCTAATGCAGGAGACCCACGTTCAATCCCTGGGTCAGGAAGATCTCCTGGAGGACATGGTAACCCTCTCCAGTATTCTTGTCTAGAAAATGCCATGAACAGAGGAGCCTTGTGGGCTACAGTCCATGGGGCCACAAGAGTTGGACATGACCTAGTGACTAAACCAGCATCATCACCTCATTTTAAGATCAGACTCCGTGAGACCAACACTCATGGCCATGCAAGCAGTGGCTGTTTGGGGCAGGGGGAGGGGATTTCAGAAAGTCAGGCACCAATAACCACTCTTGCAACTTTTCCAAAAGCACTGTGTGGCTTGATTAGAGCATGTTTTATTTTTAATTCCATTACTCTGGGAGGTGGGTCAAAGAGGATCTTGCTGAAATTTATATCAAAGAGTGTTCTGTCTATATTTTCCCCCGAGTTTGTTTGTTTGTTTTTAATTTTACTTATTTATTTATTTTTGGCTCTGCTGGGTCTTCATTGTTGCATGGGCTTTTCTTGCAGCAGGGGCTATTCTCTAGTTGCAGTGTGCAAGCTTCTCGCCGGGGTAGCTTCTTAGTTGCAGAGACGGACTCTAGGGTGCTCAGGCTTCAGTAGTTGCGGCTCTTGGGCTCTAGGGCACAAGCTCAATAGCTCAGTAGTTGTGGTGCATGGACTGAGTTGTTCCTCAGGATGTGGGATCTTTGCAGACCAGGAAATCGAACCCATGTCTCCTGAATTGGCAGGCGAATTCTTTACCACTGAGTCACCAGGGAAGCCTACCTCTAAGAGTTTTAAGTGTCTGGCCTTATATTTAGGCCTTTAATCCACTTTGAGCTTATTTTTGTTTACGATGTTAGGGAGTGTTCTCATTTCATTCTTTCACACACACCTGTCCAGTTTTCCCAGCACTCCTTACTGAAGACGCTGTCTTTTCTCCACTGCATAGTCTTGCCTCCTCTGTTGAAGATAAGGTATCCACAGGTGCGTAGGTTTGTCCCTGGGCTTTCTATTCTGTTCTGTTGATCTATTTTTCTGCTTTTGTGCTAGTACCACATTGTATTGATTACTGTAGCTTTGTGGTATAGTCTGAAGTCAGGGTTGAATAAAGCAAGATTTAAATTCAAATCCAGAATCATTTACTGAGCATGTACCATGGGTGGATCCATGCTTTCACCCAGATCATCTCAGTTGATCCTCACAGGCTACTTGAGGGACTTTAAGGGTTCTTTCGGTAGCGTGACAGTTCTGCCTTACTGGATGACTTTAACCACACTTTGAGTCATGGGTGCACATGCCCACCATCACCACTCTTCCACAGCTGGATCAACATCATGCAGAGCTGATAAGCTGTCACTGAAACTTCCAGATCACTCCTAACAGCTCTCATAACAGTATTGCACGTTTCTGGAAGGGCGGGGAGGTCCCAGTCCTTGCTTCCATTCAGAGCCATTCCAGGGATAAACGCTTTTTCTCAAGCTCTCCTTCTCTCTAAAGAGCAGATCATAAAAATTCGCCAGTCTCTTGTGCTTGGAACATGGTTTGAGGCACTGATGATGGAAGATTCCATGACTTAACAGCCTCACAACCTCCAGGGTAAAGAGCGTTTCATTTTCACAAAGAAATGATTCTCTCCTGAAACAGCATTTCTTCCAAGCTCTGAGCCAAGGCGCTGACCCCCTTCATGGGGCAAAATAAGCCCTACTGATCACCTCCCCGGGGATGAGTACAACCTGCAATTCTGAGCCACTGAATTGGCTTGGGTACCTAACAACACCTTCCTCCTGGAAAGACCCCCAAAACCGTGCTAGTGATCAGTGTTCCCCTTCATTTCTGTCAGCCAGGGGAAGGGTGCAGAAGTGTAACTAATACTCCCGTTTTCATTAACCTCCCAAGAGATCACACAGGCTGGTTAGGTGTGACCCCTTTCAGAGTCTGTATCACACTGTGTTAGAATTGACTGTTTACGCGACCATCTCTCTGCTTCTCATCCTTCACCTCTAACTTCAATGACCCCCTCACTAGCACTTAGGGCCTCTTGACTTCCCCTGCCTACTCTCTCCTCCTCTCTCTACTTCGGCCCACAAGGTCAGCTATGATCTGCACCTTATGAATGAGGAAACTCAGGCCCAGAGAGGTTAAGTGGCTTACCCAAGGTCACCCCGGGTAAGTGAGGTCACTCACTTAGCTGTGAGTCCTGCAGCTAAGGTTTCAACTTGGCTCAGCCTGGCTCTAACAAAGTGCTCTTCCTCAAAATGCCCCTCCCTCTGTCTCCAGAAGCAGACGGACAGAAGACACCATCTCTTGGGGAGGCTAAACCTTCTTCCACTCAGCACAACTGAATGAGAAGAGGTAGGTTCTGCTTGACCCTGACCCGGGACTCACTCCACTCTCTTCAGCAGCCCCACGGGGCTATTCAGTCCAAAAACTAAGGCAATTCAATCAGAAGGAGTCAGTCTGAAGGCCAACTAAATAGCCTAGGGGTTATCAGCAGAGGCACCAGATAGAATTAAATCCAATCAAAAATCAGACCAAGGTACTGAACTCTTGTGTTTCCAATAACCCTGGGGCTGCAAACTCAAAACTGGAACAGGAGACACCCAGACAATGGAAGCAGCAGAGTGGGCCGGATGAGTGGGGACTGAGGCAAGTGGAGGGGCATGCGCCCCGTACAGCAGAGGCGGCTGCCGCTCAGCTCCAGCTGATGGGGGCCTTGCCGGGATTTCTTCTTCTAAAGAAACTGGAGAAATTTAAATTTTCATGTGGCATCTTCCAACTCTTAAATGTCAGCCAAAAAGATTAAATTGTTTTTCAACACCCATGGAGGGAGATTAAAAACACATCTAAAGGCCGGACTCAGGCTGCAGGCGGACAATTCCCCAACTCTACAATAACCAAATCAGCCGTGCAGATTTAAACAGTCTTTTTTTTTTTTTTTTTTTTTTGCTGTGGTCTCCTGGGACGTGAGCCAAGCAACGAGAATCCTGTTTCTAAAAGGCCCTTCATGAGCAGGAGCCATGGACTTACATTTCAAAATCCGATAAACTCTGGTCTTCGGATGTTTGACTCAAATCTCCAGGCACCTGCCATCAGGAGAGGGGGGAGGGGGAGAGAGAAAACACATCACGGTTACCATGGTTTGCATAATCACGGGAAATGCTGCCTCTCAATGGTCCCTGAACATTTCCTATTCAGGACAAGGTGAAGAAGCAGTTACTGGAAAACAGTAAGAGATTTTGCGGAAGGATGGTTAGAGACGGAGTTACAGTAATAAAAATATGCCACCATGAAAGATCTCAATTACCTTCACGGGAAAAAAAGAGCTGTTAATCCCACTGAGATCATTGTGGACGTGAAAAAGCATGTAATTTTGGAGTGAGAGAGGCCTAATTTGGAGCTGAGAGGTGTGATATCAAACATGCAATGGCAAAAAAAATGTCACTGGGACCAGGGTGACGGTCACATACACAGACACACCTGGTGTGCAAACATAGAGGCCAATTTCTGTCCCCCAAGATGGCTCCGTCCTTTCCCCTCATGTGTAGGCAATTTAAGGCAGCTGAGTATGACCTTCTCCTCTGACTCAGAAGGGCCCCATGAGAACAGGACAGGGTGCAAGATGCTAAATCGCCTGGCGGGATGGTAATTCTCGCAGACAGGAGAGAGCCGGCACTGGTAGATGTTCAGTCAATCATGATGTTATCAGACCCTGGGAGTGAGTTTCCTTTTGTGACAGGATCGTATGTGAACTGGACGTGACTTCCCCGGTGGTCCTGTGGTTAAGGATCCACCTGCCAATTCAAGGGACACGGGTTCTGTCCCTGGTTCAGGAAGATCCCACACGTCCTGGGGCAACTAAGCCCATGCGCCCCAATACTGAAGCCCTTGCACCCTACAGCCTGTGCTCAGCAACAGGAGAAGTCACTGGAAGAAGAAGCAGCGCAACTAGAGAGTCGCCCCCACTCGCCACAACCAGGGAAAGCCCACGTGCAGCAATGAACACCCACCACAGCCAAAAAATGAAATGCATTCTTTTAAAAAAAGAAAAGGAATGTGAATTGGACAGAATTTAAGACTGTGGATCAAAACTGAGAGGAATCCAATGGAACAGAGTAGGGGGGGAGGTGACGAGGGAAACGGGCCCCTCATTTCACACTGTGCACCTTCAGGGCATTTATGTTACCTTCGATCATCATTAATCGTGGTGAACGGAGACTTCCCTGGTGGTCCAGTGACTAAGATTCTGTGCTCCCAAAGCAGGGTGCCCGAGTTCGATCCCTAGTTGGGGAACCAGATCCCACATGCCACAACTATGAATCGGCGCAGCCAAATGAGTAACTTTTTAAATGATTTTTAAAAATCGTGATAATGATTCTGGGGGTGGGTAATGTCCCCCAGATGAGTGAACAGAGGCTCGCAGAGGTCGTACTTGTCCAAGGCTGCACACGTAGGGAGGGGAGACAAGTTCAGATCTGTTCCACTTTCAAGGCTTTTCTACTACCAACCCTTAGCAAACAAGAGGAAAAGCCAGCTCCAAGGTGATGGGAGGAGGAGAGAGTTGACAAAGCTCTGCCTGAACAGAGGAGAAGAAGACACCAGGAGGCAGTCCCTAAGAAACAGCCAGCTCCTTTGGAAGGCAGGAAGAGGGACGGTTAGGCAGCCTGGGCTCTGGGACCACATGGCTCCTGATCTAGTCCTGAGCCCCTAACAGCGCAGCCACGGGCAAGTCACTCGACTTCTCTGTGTTGCACTGTCCTTGCTGGTGAGATGGGTGTAACGGCCATAGGCACAGGGTAGAGGAGCTGACACGTCTTGTGTGTGTGGAACAGTGCCAGGCAGCGGGGAAGTTCTCCCTGATTGACTTGTTTGCTCTAATAGAAATACGACAACATGGGGCTTCCCTGGTGGCTCAGCTGGTAAAGAATCCGCCTGCAATGCGGGAGACCTGGGTTTGTTCCCCGGGTTGGGAAGATCCCCTGGAGAAGGGAACGGCTACCCACTCCAGTATCCTGGCCTGGAGAATTCCATGGACTGTATATAGTCCTTGGAGTCGCAAAAAGTCGACACGACTGAGCGACTTTCACTCACTCACTCACTCACTCTCTCACTGAATAACATGACAACTACTGAGAAGAAACAGCAGTGTGCTCTCCTTGACACCAGACTCTCATCTGCCAACAACCCTCGGGGTGTCTCACCCTCTATTCGGCAGCCCAGAAGGAGGATGGCCAAGCTGAGCCCTTTCCAGGTTCCTGGAGCTAATCAGCAATTCAACTGGGCTCTGGGCACCAGTCTTTGCTGAGGAGCTGATGTTGAGAGAGTCTTTGAAGTCCAGCAAAGAGAAACCTGCCTAACCACTTGAGAAAATGTAAATTTCTTTCTTCCTGTTTTTTCTTTTTTAATTGGAGGATCACTGCTTCACAATGTTGCTGGTTTCCACCATACACCACCAATCAGCCATGTGACAGCCGCTCAGCAGTGTCTGACTCTTTGCAAACTATGGACTGTAGCCTGCCAGGCCATTTTCCTCAGGGCATCTAGGGTGGGAGCAGGTACAATCCCTTGGGGGAAGCCATGAGGTTGTGTGTACCAAGATCCCTAAAACATCTCCATCCTTTGACCCAGAAATCACACTCCTAGGATTTATCCAGAGGAAATAAAGATGTCAACAAAAATTTACATCGAAGATGATTCCTCGTTCCAGGCTTAGACAAGTAAAAGAAAAAAGAATCTAATGGTACAACTATAGAGGAATGATTCAAGAAATTATGACATGTCCATAGGAGAAGCCTGGCTTAAAAAAAATGAGTTATACACATAAATACACACACACACATACTCATGAGGGTACAAACACAAAAATAATTCTGGGAATGTATGTAAGAAAACAGCAACACTGATAACAGATTAGGAGTGGGACTGGGGAGAAAAATGATGCTATTTTTCACTCACTATCCTTCTGTAAGATTAAAAAAAAATGATCGAGTGAACTGCTTTAAAAGAATTTAAAGGTGCTTTTGAAGAATGAGATAGCATTCCATGTGCAGTTATGAAAACATCTAAAAGATAAACCATAACAGGAAAGTAAGAGTAGGCTACAGAGGGTGGGTGTAATACACTACCTTGGGTGCAAAAATGGGGAAGGAAGAATATCAAGTTGTATCTATCTATTTTTGCATTAGGAAGGTATAGAAGTGAAGTTCAAGGCACCAATCAAAGGGGTACCAGCCCTGGGGTTAGGGCCTGGACAGCAGGGTGGGAGTGAGGCTATTCATTCAACACACCTCTATATCTACTATTTGAGTTTTGAAATAATCTAATACCCATTAAAAATGTAAACTAAAATGTATTATCCCATCAAAGAGTGCTCTTGATAAATTTTTAATGGCACAGAAAAAAAGTTCCTGTTCTCTGCTTAATAAAATGCTACACATGTAAATCCATGGCTGATTCATGTCAATGTATGGCAAAAACCACTACAATATTGTAAAGTAATTAGCCTCCAATGAATAAAGATAAATGGAAAAAAATAAAATAAAATGTTACTATGGAATTCCCTGGTGGTCCAGGTGGTTGGGACTTCGCACTTTCACTGCTAAGGGCACTTAGGCAAGAACACTGGAGTGGGCAGCCTATCCCTTCTCCAGGCGGATCTTCCCAACCCAGGAATCGAACAGGGGTCTCCTGCATTGCAGGCAGATTCTTTACTAGCTGAGATACCAGGACTCGGATTTAATTCCTGGTCAGGGAACTAGGATCCCAAAAGCTGTGCAGCACAACCAAAAAAAAAAAAAAAAAAATTTTTTTTTTTTTAAAGCTGCTATTAACATGAACTGCAAATACTCAGTATGAGTCCTGGGTAAAACTAGCAATGACTGTGGATCAGTAAGGTGAGGATGGAAGAGATCCGAAAGACAGTGGGGTATCAGAGAGAGGGCAGTCAGATGAATCTGCAGCATGTATCTGGACTTCTCTGCACTTTCTACAAGAAGATGCATTAATCCTGTAACCACTAACAGACACGTCTGTATTGCATTACTGTGTAAAGTACATAAAACATTCTTCCCAACCCTCCCCCGCTGGATGGGACGGCCTGTGTCTTCAAGTCTTCCTTGCATGGGGATATAAGAGGGTTGAGGGCACCTCTGAAGCCCCTCTTCCAAACACCACTCTCCCCCTGCTGCTTCTACATGGAACCCAGTGCCTTCTCTGGAACTCGGTTCTCTGAGTTTACCTCCACACCTAAGTCATCACTCTGCTGACAAAGGTCTGTTGAATCAAAGCCTTTTGATTTTGGTTTTTCCAATAGTCATGTATGGATGTGAGAGAACTATAAAGAAGACTGAGCACCAAAGAACTGATGCTTTCAAACTGTGGTGCTGGAGAAGACTCTTGAGACTCCCTTGAACTGCAAGATCAAACCAGTCAATCCTAAAGGAAATGAGTCCTGAATTTTCATTGGAAGGACTGATGCTGAAGCTAAAGTTCCAATACCTCAGCCACCTGATGCAAAGAGCTAACTCATTGGAAAAGACCATGACACTAGGAAAGACTGAAGGCAGGAGGAGAAGGGGACGACAGAGGATGAGATGGTTGGATGGCATCACCAACTCGGTGGGTATGAGTTTGAGCAAACTCTGGGAGACAGTGAAGGACAGGGAAGCCTGGTGTGCTGCAGTCCATGGGGTCACAAAGAGTCGGACACAACTGAGCGACTAAACAACAACAAGGCTAGGAGAAGCTTCCTTGGCTTGACATGAATCAGGCAAACAGATCAGAGGCAGGACTCCCAGACCGTGAAGGCACCACTGACACCATCACACTGCGTTCTGAGTGCAGCCTTGTCTCAGTTCGGACGTGAACAAAGGTTGGACAAAGGGAACCTCATTTACAAGAAGAAAAGTTTTGACTGCCTGTCCCACCGGGCTGAGGGGAAGGGTGACCAGAAGGACCAAAACAAAACACAAGTTGAGGTCTTTAAGGATAGATGCCATTCATTGTACAGTAATGTGAACAAAGAGCTTCTTCAGAATGGTCAATTGTAAAAAGAAGGTAAATGTATGGCAAAAACCACCACAACATTATATGGCAATTATCCTCCAATTAAAATATTTTTTTTTTTTAAAAAGAAGGTATTTTCCAATAGATAACTTTCCCTTTGGGTATGCTTGGCGCGCTGTAGTCCATGGGGTCTCAAAGAGTCGGACACGACTTAGCAACTGAACAAAACAACAAATGCTTGTTTGTAGGGACCCTCTTGGACAGTGGGTGTAAGAATCTGAGAGCTGTTAAATCCTTCCCACTCAGGAACTTTTCTTCTAATTGGTGGCATTATTGGCATCAGCAAGTCAGGAGACACGAGTCAGCCTCCGTTTCAGGGAGGTTGGCTGGTAAAAGCATCCATGAACTTTCTGACCTCGGTGGATCTATCTTGAAAATAAGGCCTGGGTCAACAGCCAGTGCAGGATGACAACTGAAGGCCAATCTTATTCACCAACTTAACCAGCTGTCTTTTCATACTGTCTGCAGGAGACTGGAGAAGGGAGAATCTGAGGGTTATAACACTCATCCCAAAAGCTGATGTGACTTCCAATTCTGGCCATGAAAGAAGTGTGGGGCAGAGATTTTGTAAGAAAAATCAGCTTTCTATTGATACTGGCCACAAACATCCCTCATGCCTCCTGAAGCCCCCAGACTCTTGGAGGACTTCTCACCATGATGGAGCCTTCTCTTTGGTTCCCACCAACACGGAGCCTGAGTAAGCATGGTCATCCTCACTTCCCTTCTCCCGGGCCCCACAGAGAAGGCAGCTCACCATCCGGGCCTGCAGTTTGGGTAAGGGGTCAGGGCCAATATGCTAGTCTGCAGGGCAAGGCAGAGCCCATGGCTGGAGACACAGAGCAGCCAAGATTTCGAGGTCTTTCTGGAGCGAACACCCCAGGTGCTGCCCACATTAGCATGTAGGGACAGGCGAGACCCACAGACGATCAGAACCCTTTTTCATCTCTGGGTACACAAGGCAGCCTCCACTGATTGTCTGAGAGGTCATGTGGCTCTCTGAAAGCCCTGCTAGAAAGCAACAGAGATGGAAACTGGAGGGGAAGCCAACGGGCAGTGAACACCTTTTGTTGATGGTCAGTCACTCAGTCATGTTCGACTCTTTCCGACCCCATGGACTGCAGCACGCCAGGTTTCCCTGTCCCAAACTATCTCCTGGAGTTTGCTCAAACTTATGTCCACTGATGCTGAAGCTGAAACTCCAATACTTTGGCCACCTCAAGTGAAGAGTTGATTCATTGGAAAAGACCCTGATGCTGGGAGGGATTGGGGGCAGGAGGAGAAGGGGACGACAGAGGATGAGATGGCTAGATGGCATCACCGACTCAATGGGCATGAGTTTGAGTAAAGTCCAGGAGTTGGTGATGGACAGGGAGGTCTGGCGTGCTGCGATTCATGGGGTCTCAAAGAGTCGGACATGACTGAGCGACTGAACTGAACTGACTGATGTCCACTGAGTCAGTGATGCTATATAATGATTTCATCCTCCATCACCCTCTTCTCCTGCCTTCAATCTTTCCCAGCATCAGGGTCTTTTCCCATGAATTGGCTCTTAGTGTCCAGTGGCCAAAGTCGAACACCTACTATGCACCAATGTATTCGCATACTTAATCCTCCAATAAACATGTGAGGCAAGTATCACTGCAAGTCACGTCCCCCTCCTTTCTTTCCCCAGCCTGTGTGCAGCTGGCTCGTCCCCCATCTTTCAAGATTCAGCTAAAAGAGGACTTCCTGTGAGACACCTTCCTGACCACCAGGAGTAAGCACACCCCCACTGCCACCCTGGACCGTCCCCGGGGCTCAGGCTGCAACTGGCTGCCCCCTGCAGGCTCGGGGACGGCAGCCTCCACGTCTTCCCGTCCACACTGGCCCTGGCATACTGTGGGCACTGACTGAGCATCTGGGGCTGAGGAAGCGAGGGAATGATGAAGGAAGCTCCATTTCCATGGAGTGCCAATCAAGCCTCCAACTGCTCTGGAGCAAATCTGCAGTCATCATGCATGAGAAGGATGAGCTAGTTTGGAGATAAGAGGAACCAAAGGAAGAGAATCACAGTCTTTGTCTTCTAATTACAGGGCTCTTGGATTCACTGCTTGGAAGACGAGGCAAAAAGGCAGACAATACAGGACAGCGAATCTTGGTCCCAATCATGAAATGATACCCATAATTTATGTCTTCCAGGCACCTTCTCACACACCCCTCTTCTCAAATAGCCGTCCCCAAAGCGATTAGCTCTCACTTTGCACTGCCAGAAATGACAACTATTTCCCATTCCACCAATACCCTGCTTTCTCATCTCACTTTTTAAGAAGGGACAACACGTCAGATGCACGGCTGTCTCCAGCTTGGTCGGCTGGGCCAGAGGACAGCCCTATGCTCTCCTCACATCCCCAAGAGGGAGGCAGCTGTCTGGTCTGGACCACTTTCAGGGTTCTGTGCTTATCTGTTAATTTGTTCTTTTGTTTGTACAAATATACAATTAGAGCCATCAGCAGAGGCCAAAGACTCTCTGCTGGGAATAAAGAACTGGCAAACAAGAACTTTAAAGAGTCTTTATTTCTGTCCTCTGAGTAGTCCTGGAAGCTTGCACAAACGCAGCCTGGCATGCTTCTGTAAACCTTTTTCGGATGTGTCTGTTTTTCCCCAAAGACTCTGAGAGTCTTAAGGACCATATTCTCAGGGCCCCAGATGATATCAGGTACATACTGATCACTCGGAGCATGTTTCCCATGGATGAACAGACACAGAGATGAACAAACAGACGGGGGACGGGATGGTGGATGAGAGTAGAAATGAGAGAGAATTATCTAATTTACTGAGAATGGACATCTAGTTTTTTTCCCCTAAGTGATTAAGTTGCATGGACAACATCTGTACAAAGGGCTTACTAAGTGGCATTTACTCTCATGGTTCAGAGACAGAGTTTAAGGGCATCGGACAGAACAGACGGACGTTTGGGGCCTGGCAGTCCCCACCCACGAGTGAAGCGCCAGCTGCTCCAGCAAAGACGTACACACCCTCGTTACTCAGACGTTTAGTCCACAAATCCACATTAGTTTCCTCTTACAGCCCTGGCACTCTGGGTACCAGGGAGTTGGCAGAGGAGACGAAGGAGCACACAGTCCACCCAGGGAGACAGTCTTTGAACAACTAATGACACAATTATGGCGTGAAAAGTCCACAGAGAAAAACCAGGCTCACTAAGGTGTCTGGGAAGGCGGTAGGGAGAGGGATTTGGAGGGACCGTGGTGAGAGCTGGGGCCCGAAGGAGGACAGCAAGGCTCTGGCCTTTGCTCAGGTGGAGGGAAACCTCCAAGTGGACTTAAGCGAGAGAGAGACTGGAAGAGACTCCATCCGAATAAGTCACTCTGGCTGCAGAGGAAAGACTGGGCAACAGGCAAGAGGAACTGCCAGGAGGCTGCTAAGCAAGTGTGTGTAACACAGACACACACAGACACACACACGTCATCTTGATTCTGCACGCCAGATCATTTGCCAACCTGTCTGCCCACCGCCTTTTCATCGACAGATTTTTTTTAAGGCGGACCTCTAAGAAGGTCCTTTCTAAGGACCGCCTCTCTAAGAAGAAATCCACAGCTGTCTACAGCTTCTCTAGGCTTAACTGCTAATAGAAAGCTATTCTTCAGTTATAAATTTTCAGACAATCTCGAGCAAGAGACTCAGGCTTCTTAGGAAGGAGCTGAGAGCATTCAACTTATCCAAACTCACTTTGCTACAGATGAGGAGTAGCTGGGTCCCCCGTGCATACTTCTTCAGCCTCACACCATGTCAGGGGGTCTTGTCTGCTCCTGACAGGTCCCCAGAGTTTCTAGAAGCTGCTGCAAAGGTTGAGTGGAAGGAGCACCTCCCCTCAATGCCCCTCTTCAGCAAGAGCAGCTTAGCTTCTAGGGACTTCCTGGAGATACAGTGGTTAAGACTCTGTGCTTCCACTGCAAGGGGCAGGGGTTTGATCCCTGGTTGGGGAACTAAAATCCTGCATGCTACACAGCAAAAGCAAACAACAGCAGCAAACAATAAAAACCAAAAATAAACCCTAGCTTCTATCAATACTTCAACCCATTTTCCAAACTTGAGTTTCCAAGGCAGACCTCCTTTCAAAGAAAAGGTTGCACCAGCATGATTTACTCAAGAAGACAGAAGTTTAGGACATACTGAGCAAACTGCCTCATCTCACCCTCAACTCTCACTGAACAGCCAGAGACAGAGAGGCACAGAGCTACCAGAAGATGCCAAGGAGAAGCATCACTGTGAAAAGTCTAGAATCCAAACGTGCCCTCCCCAGGCTTCCGCTGTTACCTTGGTGAGTGGGTGTAGGGTTTCTCTGAATATGCAGCAAACAACTGGAGCTGTCAGTCAGAAATCAACCAGACCACAAGCCACATTAACGGCACTAAGAAGTATCAAGGAGGTTTAAGCGGCAGGTCTGAGGAGCTCACGGCTGCAGACAGGAGCCGATCTGGGTCTATCTGGGTTGACTGCGCTGGAGACACCAGGCTGCAAGGACAAGAGAAGCCCCCCACCCCCACCCCCTGGCTTGTTCATTTTTACATTTCCGGTCCCTAAACCCACTACACCTTGCCAGATTCGAGATCAGGGGTTGGTACACCATGGCCCACAAGCCAAATCCAGCCTGTGTCTGTAAATAAATTTTCTGTGGAACACACTGCCACAGCTATGAGGTGTGGGTATCACCTGCGGCTGCTCTTACTCTATCCCCAAAGTCCAGTCCCCGTGACAGAGACAGTAGGACCTGCGACACCTAAAACGTTGACTCTCTGGTCATCTGTGGGGAAAGTTTGTCCACTTCTGCTGTCGCTGATGGCTGAACAGATGTAGAGCAATTATCAGCAATTTCAGGGAACACTTCTTCATACAAATGTTTGAGCTCCACAGCTTCAAGAAATGACTTTCAGTGACTTGAGAGTAAAGAGACGTCCCAGATCTTAATGGAGGGAGAGGGATGAGAAGTGATGTTTAAGGTATCATGTATTAATGCATATATGTGGAACCCAGAAAAACGGGACCGGGGGGATTTGCAGGGCAGGAATAGAGGCATCAGGAGGTAGGGGTGGAAGGGGGAGGAGAGGGTGGGACAGACGGAGAAAGCAGTACTGGCATGCATACACTGCCGTGTGTAAAATAACTAGCTAGTGGGAAACTGCTGCGTAAAACACAGGGAGCTCAGCTCACTGCTCCGTGGTGACCCAGATGCGTGGGATGGGGACTGGGAGGGAGGCTCAGGAGAGGGGATATACATGTGAAAGTGAAAGTGTTAGTCGCTCAGCCGTGTCCGACTCTTTGTGACCCCATGGACTGCAGCCCGCCAGGCTCCTCTGTCCACGGGATTCTCCAGGCCAGAACACTGGGGTGAGTTGCCATGCCCTTCTCCAGGGAATCTTCCCGACCCAGGGATGGAACCCAGGTCTCTCCCATTGCAGGCAGATTCTCTACCATCTGAGTGGGATGGGAGTGGGAGGGAGGCTTCAGAGGGAGGGGATACATGTGTACGCACAGCTGGTTCCCGCTGCTATAGAGCAAAACCCAGCGCAACATTGTAAAGCAATTATACTCCAATCAAAAAAAATTTTTTTAAACAAATGACATTTAAGGGTCTAGGCCCTTATACACATTCATTCACCTCAACCTCACAGCAATGTTCTACCGTGAGGATTCTGGGTCTGGCTGTCTTCCGCGAGAGGCTCAGGGAGGCTCTGTGAGATGCCCGCGGCCACAGCGAGAACTCAAAGCCCAGTTTAGCTCAACCCCAAGCTGTGCTCTTCTCTCTACGCCCACTGCCTCCCCCCCAGAGAGTCATGAGTGCAAAACAAGAATCCAAGCTAATCTCTGAGGACAGGAATCTGCTCCTGTGACAGAAATGAAGACACTCGGGCAATCAGAGAGGTATTCACCTTCACTCTCTGCGGCTACCGACGCGTCTGGACTGCATTTCTGCCGTCATGGGTGTGGTGATAACATCGGCAGACGAGTGGGCACTGCTGAATGGCAGATAAAAGCAGAAGGACTCTGGAATGTTTCCTCCCAGGATTCTTTATGGGGATTTAATGTCTACTCTTTCTAAATAATGGAGCCACACTCTGGAGACTGCTTCAGGACTGTGGAGCGGCTGGCGGGGTAAGTTTCTCGGGAATTTCTCCAACAATTCCCAGAGAATGCTCAGGTCCTCAGGGAAAGACGCAGGGTCTGGTATCTTAAAGTCAGGCACCTCTGAGCCTCACCGCTTACTATCCATGAAATCTGTGCCGTTTCCTCTTCTGTAAAAAGGGGCCAGCAAGGGGCCAGCACTCGCCCATCCCAACCTCTGTACCGTTCTGTTATAAATCACCCAACACGCTGCCTGTGTGGTTACAGTGGTTGCCCTCAGCCGCCATTTCTCACCTTCCCTGTCACCTCCCTGCAGGAAAAAGACAACGGGAAGGGGAACTTGGGCCAGCGCTGAACTTCAGTGACCCTGCCTTCGGCTTGGGTTGGTTTGTTTGGCTGTGCTGTGTCTGGGTTGTGGTCCACGCGGGGCTCCTCGTTTCGGACCATGGGCTCTAGAGCAGGCTCGGCAGCTGTGGTACACGGGCTTAGTTGCTCAGTGCCATGTGGGATCTTAGTTCCCCGACCAGGGATCGAACCCACATCCCCTGCAAGGGAAGGCAGATTACCAAGGAAGTCCATCTGTTTTTTTATATCGGAACCCATTTTCTACTACTGAGAATCCACCATCTCTCCCGATCGGCCTCGGGGGCCCCCCACCAGCTGCCCTGAGCAGAGTAGCACTGCCCCCAAAGGGAGGAACAGGCACTTGGGCAAGCCGTCCATGTTCTCCCATGGCCAGCATTTCTAGTCCTTTCCAGCTGTGTCACAAGGAGCAAAGAGCACGGACGTAGCCCGTGTCCCTCCTAGTCGGCGCTAAGGCGCCAAAGACAGAACGGTCACCTTGGTTTCTGCACACGGGTAACAGAAACCTAGAAGCTCCTCTCTTTCACTTGACCTGTCTCCTCTGCGGGAACAGAAGGCTTCCTGTGTCATTTCTTACCCTTCAACTCCTCTCCTATTAGCAATGAGCTGGCACTGTATTTGCCACACGTCTGCAAATCATACAGCCCAGGCTGAACACGCATCTGTGGGTTTTCCCTTCCCCGTACTTTCATGATTTCAATTTTTTTTTTTTAAGCAAACCACTTCTCTTGATTGACATCTTGCCAAGAGGCCCAGCGTTAATAGCAGTGCCCCGGCTGCTTCATGGGGCAGCACTCTGGCAGCTGAGGGCGGGGGGTGCATGCAGGGCAGCCAGAGCCAAGGGCACAGAGGCCAGCGCCCAGCCCCCGGGGCTCTCTCCCCTGCAGGGTCAGCCTGGCAAGTGACGCACCCTCTCTGTGCCTCTGTTTCCTTCTCTGAGGAATAAATACATCAATTCCACCTGCCTTACAGGGCTGTCCTGAGGAAGAGAGACAACTGATGTCAAGTGCCGGGAAGAAAGTCCAAGATGCCAGGGCTTCAAGTGCAGTCGTGGCTGTGGTCACCCAGAGCGGCCTGCCACGTGGAGGCCCAATAGGAATCCTCGCAAGGCCAAGTCCACTGGGCTGGGTGTGGAGACAGAGCTAACACTTCTGGAAGGTCTGAGCAGCTCTCACTTGTCACACCCACAACAGCCCAGGGGCTGGTGAGGCGTGGGTCTGGGCAGCTGTGTCTCCCATCGGTCCTGGAGAAAGAACACAGTCCATCTGGCTGCCATGCACAGGATACCCTCTGTGCCCTTCACATGAGAAAACCCTAAAAAGGTGACTTTGAAAAGTCACCCAGAGGCGGCTCCTGTGGTCTTCACTGTCCCTCCAGACCTGTTATTGCCACCTGTCATCACAGCAGTCATTCAAAGTGCGAGGATTTTCCTTCATTTGCGTGTTTGTTCAGGAGGTTTGGGGGCAGCTGATGGAGACCAAGGTGGGAGGGGCCACAGGTCACTGGGTGCAACCCCTGTGCATGCCACTCACCAGGGAGAGGGGCTTCTGGGGCCCCGGCTGGGTGAGAGCCTGGAGATCAGCCGTTCTGCCACCTACCCCGACCCCAGGGTCCTCTCTTCAGAGGCCTAGGGCCCCTGGAGGACACAGTTTGAAACCCACCACTCTGGAGAAAAACTCCCGTTCCCTGAGAGGACAATCCCCAGGCACGGCCTCCAGGAATTCTGGATTCACTTCCTACCAGCAACCACATCCACCCCAGGCTCTCTCCTCACCCATTCCCCGGACGTGTGCCTTTCATGGTTGGCATCTTCTGAACCCGACAAGGCTCAGGTGGCCCCACTCGGTAAAGCCTTTGGAATGAGATGTTCCTCTTTTGCAAAGACAGCTGAAGGCTGCCCCGTGCTGCTCCCATGCACTTTGCACGTGTGTCCTGTTACAGCCCCTCCCATATACCTGGAGGTCACTGGTTTACCTCCCTGCTTCTCTGGATGCCTGAGAGCTGACTGGGCAGCAGGCAGTGCTTTCACACACCTCAGATGCCCAGGACCTCTCACAGGGCGCAGCACCAGGGTCATGATCTGTGACGACATCTATCTTTCTGTCCTAACAGCAAGGTCTGGAAGGACAGCACCAAACTCAGCAGGATGGTGGTCCTGGGGCGGGAGGGGAGTGGAATTGAGGGCAATCGTTAAAAAGGTTTTAATGCCTGAATATTTGCATGTGGAATGTACTCAGGTAATACTGTGTGTATGCTCAGTTGCTCAGTTGTGTGCAACTCTTTACGACCCCATGGACTGTAGTCTGCTGGGCTCCTCTGTCCATGGGATTCTTCAGGCAAGAATACCGGTGGGGGTTGCCATGCCCTTTCCAGGGTATCTTTCTGACCAGGGATGGAACCTGCATCTCTTTTGTCTCCTGAGTCGGCAGGTAGGTTCTTTACTACCAGCGCCACCTGGGAAGTCCTCTCATGTAATACTGGTGCTTTCCAAAACAACTTTAAATGATGGCAACCCCACCCCACGCCCCGCCGCCACTTCAAATGGTATGTCCATATCTACAGCCCCAGAATCTCTAATTGTGACTTTATTTGGAAAAACTATTTTACAGATGTAACTAAGTCAAAGACCTCAAAATGAGACTACCCTGGATTATCCAAGTGGGCCCTAAACTCAATGACCAATGTCCTTACAAGAGAACCACTGAAAGAAGCAGAAGGCCAGGTGAAGACAGGCAGAGACTGAAATGATGTGACCACAAGCCAAGGAATGCTCGGGCCGCTGTAAGAGGCAGCAAGGCTCCTCCCTGGAGTCTCCAGACAAAACCTGCCCCTGCCAGTGTCAAAGCTCTGATTTTATTATTTATTTAAGATTTTAAAGACTCTTGTTTTAATGTGGACCATTCTTTTTTAAAGTCTTTATTGAATTTGTTACAATTCAATTTGTTGCTTCTGTTTTGGCTTTTGGCTGCCAGGCATGGGATCTTTGCTCCCCGACCAGGGATAGAACCTGCACCCCCTGCAATGGAAGGTGAAGTCTTAACCACCGGACCACCAGGGAAGTCCACAGCCTTGATATCAAGTTTCTGGCTTTCACAACTGTGAGACAATGAAGTGTGCTGTTTTAAGACACCAAGCTTGTAGAAATTTGTTACATTCATTGATCTCTTGCCAGGCTTGTGTTACACATTTTAAATCCCTCATTACTCTAAGGGGTTGACACTATTACCAACCTCATTTTATAGATGAGGAAACAGACGCTCAGAGAGTTGACTTCACGTGCTCAAGGGCACAGGCCTATAAGTGGCCAAGCCAGGAGTGGACTCAGGCGTGGGCTCCAGAGCCTACAATGCGCTGTAACACGTAATCAAAGAACACAGCTTTGGGGTTTCACAGATCTAGGCTTACACTCTTAACTCTGCCATCCCAACCAAGGCCCTCAACTTCTCCAAGCCCCACTCTCCTCAATTACAAAGCAGGCCCAGGACTTTCCTGGTGTTCCAGTGGCTAAGGCTCCATGCTCCCAATGCAGGGGGCCCAGGTTCAATTCCTGGTCAGGGAACTAGATCCCACAGGCCGAAGCAAAGATCTCAAGTGCTACAACTAAGATCTGGTGTAGCCAAATAAAAAAGGCTTTTTTAATTAAAAAAAATAAAGCAGGCAAGGAATACTTCCCTGCTGTGCTTATTATGGATTAAATAAAAGAAAGAAAACAGAGTGTCTGGGATATAGTATCCTAATGCTGGGCACAGAGGGGACCCTTGGCAAGCATCTCCTAAAGGCATGGGAGATGGGTCAGGGGTCAGGGTTTTATTTATCTACTGGTAGGGAGAGTCATGTCAGAAGTCAGAGGTAGGAAGTGGCTGGAAGACATGTTCTTCCATGAGGAACACGCTGACTACAGGTGCAAACCGTTTCCCACATTCGCTCACCCAACCCAACCTGCAATGTGTTCGGCTCTTGGAAGCGACAGATGAGAGGGAGGACAGATGGGTCAATCAAGTCAGAACAGCGCGGGCAGTTGGTCTGCCTTAGGCGTTCGATTGTGTGAGTGTAAAAGATGATGACAATGGTGGGGGAAAGAAGTCTTTTAAAGCCGAGCTCCTGTTCTCAAACACTAAAAAGGCCCATTCCGCAATTTATCCCCAGGCAACTTGCCATATGATGTCCAGCAATGAACATTCACAGTGACGCCAAAACAGTACTTTCCAGAAATGCTCACATGTCAAAGTTAACAGCCCCGCCAAACACACACACACACACACACACACACACCCCAGCGGCACCCACCACCAGCTAAACAATGGCCACATCACAGCTGGGCAGGCTCCACTTGCTGCCACTAATGACTTAGGAAGCCAATCACCAAAATCCTCACTCACTTAGAGCCCCAAACCATTCCCTGCAGAGATCAGACATGAGAAGCAGTCCTGCCATGGAGGAATCTGCCTGATCTTCAACCTATTATCAATGAGCAATAAATAATGAAGTTTTGCTAAAGATTCTGGAGGTAGTACAATTTAGCATCTGTTTTATAATCACAGCTCCCAAAGTGTGATGCTTCCCCAATCCCCTTTGAAACTGATGATTTCCCAAGATGATGTTTTCTGGAACTGACAGCACAGTCCTCGGTCCACAGCCTGGCCCCTGCTGTTTCTAGCATGCTGAGTGGAAGCAGGTAAAGTCATTCCCTTGCTCTGGACTTTCATTTCCTGTCCGAGGAAAGGAAAGGGCAGGATGAAGAGGTGGACTGTGCCTGTTTAAGGCCTGGCGTCCACTCCCCCCCGGGAGATCAGCCCACCCAGGGGCTGAGACATGTGCGGAGCACGTCCCATGCCTGGATCCCAGGGTGATCACCAAACAACACAGGTCAGTCAGCACACCCCGTCCTTACGGCCACAGTGATTAGTTCAAGATTGGTCAACAAACCAAACTGGCTCAATGAGAGTGAAGCCGGGAGATTTTGCTGGCAACACTGGACAGTTTCATTCTTTCTCCTGACAACGACCGAGAAGACAGGACCACTGCTCAGCCGGCTCTCGACTTTTCAGTGACCCATTGAAACAAATGCCTTGCTCTGCTGACGCCGCTCTGACTCGAGTCCTCTGTTTCTGCCGCTGAACACATCCTATCTGACACAGAAACCACGACCTTCTCCAGTGCCAGCATTTATTTCATTCCATATGTTTTCCTAGAAAGGCCAAGCCCTCCCAGTGAAAACCCAAAGGAAATCCTTCAATCCCTGCTGCCAAGGAGAGACTGTGAGCTGCTTAAAGCCACAGACCACGTTGATCTTGTCTTTGATCTCCTGTTCAAAGAATAGTACGCAGAATCCAGGAAACTGAGAACCCAACACACAGGGACTGAAGGAACAGATCAATAAGCAGAGGTCTATATGCTGCGGGCCCCTAGATAACCTTTACTTCTCTAACCAGCATCGCCATGAGAGCTGCCATAACCACCAGCATCACGGTTCAGGAAGTGCTACCGAGGTGCAGGCATCAAAAGCTCTGCAGAGACCATCCGACTGAGGCTCATCACCACCCTGGGAGGCAAGTATGCGGTCACCGCTGGAAGCCACTAGGGCCAGCCACAATAACTCTGCTGTTTCCAGGTGCCTGGGAGGGCTGTACTTCCCCACCCATCCAAAGTGATGTGTGACCAGGGACCTGCTTAGCCAATGAAATAAGAGAGAAGTGAGGTGTCTCACATCCGGGTGGAAGAGAAGAGTATGTACTTGGTCAGTTGTCTAGTCCTCCATCACAGCCTGGGTGTGGGTGTTAGGATGACAAGATGCAGTAGGGGCCCGGCCAGTTCGTGAAGGGCACGCCACATGGACGAGAGGGAAACCATTGTGTTTTCTGGTACCGGCATTTTAGAGTTCTTTGTTACTGCAGCATAACGCAGCCCACCCTAATATATCAACTCCATTTTATAGAAGGGAAAACTGAGGCTCAAAGAGATGAAGGGCCTTGTTCCAAGTCATATCATTATTGAAGCAGAGAGGCACGTGTAGGCCAGGAGAAAACGGCCATGGCCACTGTTCCTCAGGTTCTGAGGGGGTGTTATCTAAACTCCCAACTAGCCGACTCAGGGCTTTCACTGTCAGCCTGGCCCACATGCTCCTGGTAGGAAATCTGGGCCCCTCGTGTACCTCAGAAACCAAGAGTTCACCCTGAAACAGCAAAACTCAACAAGTTTCCAAACCTCAAGACATCAAAAGTCCAGGAATGTAGGAATATATATATATATAGCATAATATAATAATGAAGACTATATACAGTATAATATAATAATAACATATGATATTATTATTATCAGTATGACAATGCAATAAGAATGGAGGAAAGAGATCAAAGAAATAAAATTACTACTGAAGACTAGGCCAGAGAGAGTCAGTCACTCAGTCATGTCTGACTCTTTGTGACCCCATGGACTGTAACCCACCCAGAAAATGGCTACTCACTCCAGTATTTTGCCTGGAGAATTCCACGGACAGAGGTCACAGTCCATGGAGTCGCAAAGAGTTGGACAAGACAGAACAACCAACACATACATATATACAGAGAGAGTCAGTACACAAGAAGTCCTGCCATAGAATTTCTAGATCATAAATTTCTATGACTTTCTGTGACTTCCCTTGTGGTCCAGTGACTAAGACTGCGCTCCCAATGCAGGGGGCTCAGGCTTGATCCCTGCTTAAGGAACAAGATCCCGCATGCCCCAACTAAAGATCCTGCAAGCTACAACAAAGGTCAAAGATTCTGTGTGCTACAACTAAGACCCAACACAGAAAAATAAATAAAATAACGTTTTTAAGTCTTCAGATTTAAAATAAGAAATAAATTTGTATACAATCATTTCTCTATATTCAATAAAAAGCAGTAATTTTGACTCAAATGTCTCATGACCAAATTGTGAAACAAAACCAGTTACAAGATTCACTGTGTCCACAAAAGAACCAGTGACTGCTGAAAGGAAGCATAGATGTTAGGAACTGTGGGGACGCTCTCCCACCCTCCAGGTGACAGGTGTGAATTAGCAGGTGTCTTCAGCATAGTCCATGCTAGGCTGGCTCTTAACATACATCCAGGCAGTCCCCACTGACTCCTCACCAGCAGATGGAGGTAAAAGTGACAGGAAGCCACCTCCTAGGTCAGGATATAAAAAAGACTGGGACTTCCGTTGAGCTGGTCTCTCTCTCTCTTGGCTCACTTGCTTGGATGAAGTGGATGGCTATGATGAACCTGGGTGGCAAGAAAATGCCTCCACTAGGCCCTCAGTCCAAAAGCCCCTGAGGAACTAAGTCCTGTCACACGGGTGAGCATGGAAACAGATCCTTCCCCAGTCAGACCTGTTTGTAGCCTGGACCCAGAGAGAGAACCAACGAAACTACATGGATTCCAGACCCACAGATACCAGAAGATCATAAACGTTGTTATCTCAAACTGTTATTCCTGCCTCTACACTTTGGGACAATTTGTTATGCAGAAAGAGACAACTGATACAACCCCTGAAAAGAGTGGGTTTGTTTACTTTCTGTGCTAGCCCTGTTGGAATTGTTGGCACACTGCCCAATTAGTCCCAGTGATGCTCTGGGAGCCAAAATCAGGAGGCCTGAAACTCTGACCCTGTGATAAAATGGAGTGGGGGACTTCCCACACTTCAGTTCATCATGAGGCACGCTGTGATGTGTGCCACACTCACATATTGTTTACTTGCACTATTGTTCACTGTTGTCATTTTTTAATCAATTCATCTTTCTTACTTATAAAATTTACTCAACAGGAAATCACTCCGGCAAATAGAAAACCAAATGCACTTGCTATATAGAGAAAGCAAACTGAATCCTATGAAAAGAGAACTTCATTAAATTCAAAGTGTCACGGTTCTCAACACCACCTGTGTTAGAATCACTCGTGTCAACAAGAAGGGTGTCCTGGCCCCACTTCAGAGATTCTCCTTCCACTGAACTGGAATTGAACCCTTGCATCCGGACCTTGAGACATCCCAGAATACACGCTTGTGGTGCATGGGCTCTGGCAAGGGCCTGGATGCCATCAACCCAGCTTGGCTCACATGGGTATCTCCTCCAGCATACTGCTGATGGGTAGGACCCAGTCAACACTCCAAGGCCAATTCTCTGTATTGCTGGTGCATGGGTCAACCCCTAACACACAGAGGATGCTAATGTGTCTACAGTGAATAAACAGAGGAGGTATTATCCTGGATCCCGGAGGATGGGCAAGATCTGACCACTGTCTAGGGAAGAAGTGATATTCCAGCCAGGGCCCCAGGGCAGAGGGAGGCAAGCTTCCCCCAGCCAGCCCTCACTCTCTCATCAACAGTTTCTCCAGTTAAGCCCTGCTTTGGTTCCAGGTCACCAAGGAAAGCAAAAATTCTCTCTGTAATTGATAGATAATTCCATATTCAAATTGAAAATGCTTAAAGGAGACACCACAAGAATTAAGGGGTGGGAGACATATGATATTTAGTTCCATGAACATGACAATAACAAATAAAAAATGAAGACAGCAAATGTTGATCATCATGAGACATAAAAATCCACGATCCCTTGCCGGAGTAGGGGGCAGGCTTAAAGTGTTTCACTTCGAATTTACGAAGTACTTTCTGAGCAGCCATAGTCAGGATGCTATGGTGGGAAGTGAGAACTAATATCCATTCATTCATTCATGCCATAAATACTTAATACTCTCTGCCAGGTACTGGGACACAGTCAAGTTTACAATGGACAAAGGTTGAGAGAGCAAATAACTCTATGCCAAGCAGTGATAAGTGCCATGAAGAAAAATATTAATAATGCAAGGGGTGTGGGTGCTATTTTATTCAGGCTTTTGACAAGCTGATATTTGACCCCAACTTTGGATCATTTAGAGGGATTATCTCATTTAATTCAAACCTCAAAGAACTCTCTTGTGGGCATCACCCCATGTAAGGACAGGACAAGAAGAATGAAAAAGTGAGACTGATCAGCTCCATTCTTACCAGTCCTGATGATGTGGGGACATTATCTATCTCACTTATGCCTTAGTTTCCATATCTCTAAAATGGAATCAGGAATATCCACTTTATGGGCTTGGTACTACCTGTAAACCACTTGGGGATGTATTTGGTATATAAAAAGTGCTCAATAAATGTTGCCCATTGAAGGCAGGAGTGGAAGTGCCACTCTCACTTTTAGGGACTTCATTATCTGATGGAGAAGCCAAATGATACACCAGTGCAACCAGCGGATGAACATATCCATGGATGTGCCATGTTGATTCACACTACCAGTACCTTCTCATGACAGACCCATCTTCCCAACCAACTCCTCCTCATCCTTCAAAACCCAAGTCAAACGTTTCCTCTCTTAAATCTTCCAGAACAATCTCAGCAGTTAATTAACCCACCACTGTGCCATCATTACACATGATTCTACATAATTCTCTTATTTGTTAATTTGGTCATTCAACAAATTTGTATCAAGAGCCTTCCCTCTGCCAGACCCTCCTCACCCCATCCTGCAATTACATGGTTACTGTGTCTCTGTGTGTCTTCCACTGGATGACAAACTTCTGTCCAGTGGCAGAAAAAAACCAACCGGATAAAATTTAATAGAACAAATTAATTAATAAGTAAACAAAAGGGCCCATCACTTCAAGGCAAATAGATGGAGGAAAAGTGGAAGCAGTGACAGATTTTATTTTCTTGGGTTCCAAAGTCATTATGGACAGTGACTGCAGCCATGAAATTAAAAGAAACTTGCTCCCTGGAAGGAATGCTATGACAAACCTAGACAAAGTATTAAAAAGCAAAGCCTTCACTTTGCCAACAAAGGTTCAGTTAGTCAAAGCTATGGTTTTTTCAGCAGTCATGTATGGATGTGAGAGTTGAACCATAAAGAAGGCTGAGCAAGGAAGAATTGATGCCTTTGAATTACGGTGTTGGAGAAGACTCTTGAGAGTCCCTTGGACAGCAAGGAGACCAAACCAAACCAGTCAATCCTAAAGGAAATCAGTCCTGAAAATTCATTGGAAGGACTGATGCTGAAGCTCCAATACTTTGGCCACCTGATGCGAAGACCTGATTCACTGGAAAAGACTCTGATGCTGGCAGAAACTGAGGGCAAGAGGAGAAGGGGGCGACAGAGGATGAGATGGTTGGATGGCATCACTGACTCAATGGACATGAATCTGAGCAAACTCTGGGAGAGAGCAAAGGACAGGGAAGGCTGGCATGCTGCAGTCCACAGGGTCGCAAAGAGTCAGACACGACTTAGCAACTGAACAAAATAAAAGACAACATGAGACAGGTAGACAAGATGGGTGGTCCAGAGGGGAAGAGGATTATAGGAACTCAGAAGTTAAAAATAAAAACAAAAAATTAGAACTGAAGAAGTCACTGCAGGCTTTAGAATGAGCTGGAGTTTCAAGGGTGGGGATGATTAGGGAGGGTGGGCATGAGGAGAAGGAGACACATACTCATGAAGGATACAAGCCAAGCTCTTCAGAGTCAGGATCTCTGGGTGAGAGGCACTTGTATCTTATACTCTCTTCAGTTGTAGAATACTTAATTTCTTTCAAAAATAGATTTTTACTTTATTTGAGTCATTTAGAAAAAAAAATTGAAAGCAGATCTTCTGAAAGACTAAAAGCAGAGAAGCAAATGCAAGCTTGAGGTCATGAGCACAGGGGAGGGGCTGGACTCTGGTTCACGGGCCAAGAGTGAGGGGCCAGGCAAGGCCAGAGTCACATCCTGCTGCAGCATCTGCCAGATCTTTCTAAAACAAAGCTAACAGCACATAAAAAATAGATAAACAACACGGACCTACTGTATGGGACAGGGAACCATATTCGATATCTTGTAATAACCTATAATGGAAAAGAACCTGAAAGAAGAATACATACAATTGAATCACTTTGCTATATACCTGAAACTAACACAGCATTCACTGTAAGTCAAATCTACGTCAATGGGTGGGGAGTTGGGGGGAAGACACTAAAACATCTGTGGGCTTCCCTGGTGGCTCAGTGGTAAAGGATCCGCCTGCCAACGCAAGAGACAAGGGTTCGACCCCTGTTCCGGGAAGATCCCACGTGCTATAGGATAACTGAGCCCATATGCCACAACTCCTGAGCCTGCGCTCCGGAGTCCGGGAACAGCAACTGCTGAAGCCTGCATGCCCGAGAGCCGTGCCCCACACAAGAGGAGCTGCTGCAACGAGAAGCCCGCTCGCTGCAACTAGAGAGCAGCCTTCCAAGCGACGAAGACCCGGCACAGGCCAAATAGATAAATATCAGTCTGCCTGTACAGGGACACTGGGAGCCTCACTGTAACAGGGGGAGGCGGGGATTCACACGGGGGGCACATGCTCTCATGCCGGCAGAGGCGATGACACTCTGGACAGCAAAAGGGGAAAAAAAAAGAAGGAAGAAAAAAGACAGCTACTTTCCTAGAAAAGAAATAAAAATCTAAGTGAACACAGGCTCTTCTGATTTTATCAAAACCTTGTGGTGAAGTCTGATCTCAAATGTCTGGCTGACTGCATGAGTCACATCTCAAACCACGGCCACCCCCCTCGGTGTGGATGAGGCCTGCAGGTTCTGGGCTCAGGGGAACACCACTTGAGCCTTTTCCCTCAGAAACAAGAGCAGCAGCAGTTCTGTCGACCCAACAGGTAGGGAGGCTCAGGAACCCCAGGGGCAGTTTCAAGACGATACCCATCCCTCAGGAAGAGGTCAAAAGAACAGGTCATGGCAGCTAATGGTTTGGCTTGGTTTCCCAGGAAAGACCATAACAACGGATCTAGGAACAGTATGCTCTAGAGCCTGCAAATCAGCTGACCAGAGAACCCACCTCCACGACACAAACAGCATCTATTTCCACTGGAAGGTTATATAAACCCACTTCAAGGAGACTGGGCTTCCCTGGGGGCTTAGACAGTAAAGAATTCACCTGCATTGCAGGAGATGTGAGTTTGATCCCTGGGTTAGGAAGATCTGCTGGAGAAGAAAATGGCAACCCACTCCAGTATTCTTGCCTGGAGAAATCCATGGACAGAGGAGCCTGGTGGGCTACAGTCCATGGGGTCACAAAGAGTCAGACAGGACTGAGTGATTGACACTTTCACTTTTCAGGGAGATTGGGAACGCTCCCAGAACAAACTGTATAGTCCCTCTGAGGCTCTGATGCCACTCAATGAAAACTGAGCCGTCACTGAACCTCACTTTGTTTCAGCAGCCCCAAGTTCATGATGAACCAGGAGAAAAAGGAAAAGAGATGAGCCTTTTAAAAAAATTATAAAAAAATAGAAATCTTTTTTAAAAAAATTAAGTCACGGGTAATTGGTAGGGAAGGCAGGACTAATCAGAGGGAGCTCTGTTATCATGAAGAAGGACAGTTATTAAATTAAGAAATAAGCACCTATATTTAGTGGGTATGTACAAGTATAATCATGTGGTTATTATGTATCCTTGGAAATACAGTGTGTGTTAATTTAGCAGAAATATGGTCAATTAACTCGGAATTTAGATGGACACGTTATGATCAGCAGAATTGATGAGGCACCGTGGGGACAGAACAGAAGAGGCTGAAGAATCTGCATTTTGAGGATGACAAGAACGACATGAGTCAAGGACAGTGGTCCAGTCTGACAGCATGAGACAGTGGTCCAACCCCGAGCCAGTCTCCACAGGAGTCCCACGTAGCTGCCTGAGACTCGAGAACTGTGTTTCCCGGTTAACAACATTAGACTGAGAAATTCATACATGTCAATAAAACACAATGGTTAGGAGCCAAGCAACTCAAGGTCTTGAGATTTAACCCTTGAGAGGTGGGGTGGAGGCTGGGAACAGCTTCTGTAGAAGGCAAAAAGTGAGATCAGAGCTAAGTTATTAAATAAAGATGAGTAGCCTTGTTTGCACCAGTAATTGGTATGGGTCATGAGCTCAGGATTTCAGTCATCCAACTGAAAATGGCAACCCACTCCAGTATTCTTGCCTGGAGAATTCCATGGACAGAGGAGCCTGGTGGGCCACAGTTCATGGGTTTGCAAAGAGTCAGACACGACTGAGTGGCCAACACTTCCAATCTTACTGCAAATGTAATTTCAAAGTTCCGTTAACCCAATTTCAAAGTTGGGTTAGCCAGGCTCTGTCCACCCAAACCCTAAACCCAAGTCCCTCAGGGGTCCCCAGAGGAACCAAACTACTCATGGTGATGAGTGAACCAGGTATAAACCAGGGGTATAACCTGGGTTCCTTGGGAAGACAGACCTGTCAGTCCAGCATTAACACCATGGAGCATGTGATTGCCTATTTGCACACAGACAGAAACAGATGACTGGGCTCAAAGAGGGGCTTTTATTCCCTGGCACTGAGCTGTTTAAAGTGGGTTCTGCAAGCATCTTTCCGGATGATTCTGTGTCAAAAACTAATATTTCTGAGCTAAGCTTCTATGTGAGACATATTTTTAGTAGCCTCTCTTAAATGGCACTTTTAAAAATAATCTCCTTCAAGACGGTAGACGATTAGAACACGGATGTCCAAGCACTGGATTAAAAAGCTTCTTATAATTTGGAATACGCTGTTTAGAGCTGCCATGGGACCACAGACAATTTAGTACTTGATCATCTGATATTCGGCAAGTGCCACCCAGCAGAAAAATATATTTCTTATTAAGCTTCAGGACTTAAATAGCATCAGCTCTCAAATGAGATCACTCCCTCGGAAGGTTTTAAAGATACCAAGAAAAGTCCCAAGAAGCATTTTATTTCAAAGTGAACCTTATTACAAAACTTGGGATGAGCTTCCTCCATCTATCTCACACCTGAATTTTAAATCCCTCATCTTTCTCTCCCATCAGCTCCATCATTCCAATAATGGAGGGAAGGGGTCCCATGGAAACCCTGAGCAGCTTACAGCGAGAAATAACAGGAAGTCTCTGCCATCCGACAGCCTCCAGGACGGCACCTTTCTGGATAATCAAACACTGCGGTTAATAGAGAGTTTCCATAGCTACTACAGGTGCGTGGGCAGACTCACCCAGCACCTGCTCCCTGAGTGTGCGCACCAGCCTCTGAGAAGAGGAAATGAACACGGCCCCTGTCGCCGGGCAGCTACCCATCCTCAGATTTAAAAAGGAAAATTCAGCACCAAGTGATAATACAGACTGACAGATGCTGACCCACAAAGTGTCACTGGAACAGATTAGGGGCTTGGCCAGGTGTTCGGGAGGGGTGCAGGCAAGAGGAGAGGGTCTGTGAAGGCTTTCGTGGAAGGTGGTTCTACTGTAAGGCGCTTCGGGGGACCTGAAATGGAGAGGGTCTAAAATGTTTCAAGTCAGTTGCAATGAATAGCATCATCATTATGCTGTAGAGCAATGGATGTATTTATGCAACTAGAGATAATGGGAGGGGAAGCGGGAGGCGAGAGACAGACAGAGCGTGAGACAGCCTTGGAGACAGAGACTAGGCATCGGGGAGAGACAGACAGACAGATGGGGGCAGAGAGACCCGCACACAAACAGCAGGTGAAAGAGAGAGAGGGAAAGACAGGCAGAGGCAGACCAAGAAAGAAAGGAACGGAGAGTGAGAAACAAGAAGTAGCGGGGGGGAGAGAGAGAGAGAGAGAGACAGAGAGACAGAAGAGAGAGATTAAAAAGCAGAGGGATGGGCTTCCCTGGGGTCCAGTGGTCAAGAACCTGTCTTGCAGTGCTAGGGATGCAGGTTCGACCCCTGGATGGTGAACTAAGATCCCAAATGCCGCAGAGCAACTAAGCCCGGACACCACAATGAAAGATCCCACAACACAATGAAGATCCTGCGTGCCGCAACTAAAACCCGACGCAGCCAAATAAATAAATAAGAGGGTGAAAAAGAGAGCACAGAGAATCCAAGAGCCCTGCTTGGCCCCTGCTCTGGGAGCCTGTGTGGATGAGGCTCAAAGTGCCCGTGGACACAGAGGAGTTCGGATTACCAAGAGCCAGGGCAATGGGGGTGGGGGGTGGAGAGGGCAGTGGAACCCAAGACTAAATGCCCAGTCGGTCACTCACCTCCAGAGGGGCAGGTCCAGGGCACCCCACAGTCATGCAAAGCCACATCCCCCTCCAGGCTCTGTGGATCCCGGGTTGGGACAGCTTCATGGGACAGCCCAGGCTGTCAGGATCTCCCTGCAGCATGTGTGGGTAATGAATGTGATATATAACTCAGACCTAACTTTCCTAAAAGCATCCCTTGGAAAGCATCTTAGAAAAGATGGTCCTTGGGGAAATAAATACATAACAGGCGTGCCAGGTCTACCCTTCATGGATGGCCCTGGTGGAACGTGCTACAGAGAGAGGCCTCCTGACCATCCTTGTTTGAGATGATTTATCACAATACCCCCTTCTTTTTTATATGTACCACCTAGTGACAGACTTTATTTCCTTGGGCTCCAAAATCACTGTGGATGGTGACTGCTGCCACTAAATTAAAACATGCTTGCTCCTTGGAAGAAAAGCTATGACAAACCCAGACTGCATATTAAAAAGCAGAGACATCACTTGTTCGACAAAGGTCCACAGAGTCGAAGCTATGGTTTTCCTAGTAGTCATGTATGGATGTGAGAGTTGAGCCATAAAGAAGGCTGAGCGCCCAAGAATTGATGCTTTCGAACTGTGGTGCTGGAGAAGACTCTTGAGAGTTCCTCAGCAAGGAGATCAAACCAATCAATCGTTAAGGAAATCAACCCTGAATATTCATTGAAAAGACTGATGCTGAAGCTGAAACTCCAATACTTTCGCCACCCGATGCAAAGAACTGACTTACTGGAAAAGACCCTAATGTTGGGAAAGATTGAAGGCAGGAGGAGAAGGGGGTGACAGAGGATGAGATGCGGTTAGATGGCATTACTGACTCAATGGACATGAGTTTAAGCAAGCTCTGGGAGATGATGAAGGACAGGGAAGCCTGGCGTGCTGTGGTCAAAGGGGTCGCCAAGAATTGAACATGACTTAGCGACTCAACAACACCACCACCTATGTGCATCCTTTGAATTCTACTCTCAGAAAACTATTCTGCTCTCAGAAAACTCCACCTTCTCTAGATTACAAATTCCAAAGAGTATAGTCTAATGTCAAGATGAAGCAATCAGTTAAGTAAAAAACAACAACAATCCACTTTGATGTAAAAAAGCAGGCTGGGGAGATGTGGAAGATGCAGTCTGCAGGTAGGGAGTGGAATGCCCGAGAGCTTTGCCACGGAGGGATGGGAATCTTTAAAATCCCCAGGAGGGTTGTGCCTGGAGGACAAAAGACACAAGTTCCTGCTTGAAATGAAAAAGGAACGAAAAATAGGAGAGTAAGCAGCACGGTGCTGAAGAACGATACGGTCCTGGATTTGCAATCTGATGCAACCATGGAGCTGTGCGCCTCGGGGTAAGTCCTAAAACTTCTCTGTGCCTTGGTTTGCTAAGCTGAAAAATGGACCTAATGAATATACTGTACTAGGGGAAAGGCTAAAAGTGCACGCCACCACCAAGCACGTAGTAAGTGGCTCTCATCAAACAGACAGGGAGGGGACAGGGGACAGGAGAACAAGCCAACAGGGCTGATGATGAGTCAGGGCAGTGATGCTACAGACCTCAAGTCATGCCAGGCGGTGCCGTCTTTTCTGCTTAAGCGGAGGTGATCAACTTAAACGGTACATGGGACGGGGAAACAGAGACCCGCAGAGGCGGCAGGAAAGGGAGCAATCCAAGTGCAGTCACATAAAGTGAGACCGAATTTTCATCCCTGGTGGGAACAAACTTGCACCTGATGAGCTGCTCTCCATGTGCTGTGACCGTAATTGACTGCTACATCCTGCCATCTTACAAGGCTCTATTTCCTTGTCTCCATTGATTCAAAATAGGAGCTGTTCTCCCAGAGAATTTTCAGGGCTATCATCAAATCCTGCTAAAAGGTTTAAAAACAAACAAACAAAAACAAAAACTCCAGCGTTCATTCACATCTTACACCGGGGAGGGGCGGGGAGACAATAATGAGGAGAGAGTCCTAAAAATACTAACATTCAAAAAAATAAAAGAAAAGGAAAAAATTCAATCCTTAATCCCAAACGCCTCCTTAAAATAAATGACGTACTTTAAAAGTCTATAATACCACAAGGTACCACTGAGAAGACACTGTCTTTGCACCTATCTCTAAAAATACAATTATCATTTGGACTTCCCTGGCAGTCCAATGGTTAAGACTTCTGACTCTCACTGCAGGGGTCACAGGTTCAGTCCCTGGTCAGGGAAGATCCCACATGCCACCAAAAGAAAAATTATTATTTGGTCCATGGAATCATCCTCTGCTCTATAACAATGAAGTTCTCACCTAGCAAACACTTAACGGAGCACCTACTCTGTGTCAGGCATAGCCCTGGGCATGGAGATTCAGAGATGAAAACAGGGCCCCCACCCAGCGCCCACCAACAAATGCCTTTACCAGTAGCATCTTGTGGAATCACCCAAGCCACACCCATAGAAAAGGAAACTGGGGCTTCCAAATACAGCAGACCCCGCCCTGCCCTTGGGGTCCTTGAATACTTTGGTGTCTGGGGGGGAAGTCTAATCTGAGGGCAGCAGACAGTGGCAATGAAGTGAAGAGTGTGTGTGTGTTGGCGGGGGAGCCTCCCACAACAGAGGTCCCTCAGGAGGGGCAGGGAGCATGCGAGCATGCTAAGTCACTTCAAGTGGTGTCCAACTCTCTGCGACCTTATGGACCACAGCCTCAGTAGGCTCCTCTGTCCATGGGATTCTCCAGGCAAAAATACTGGAGTGTGTTGCCATGCCCTCCTCCAGGGGATCTTCCCAACCCAAGGATCGAACTTGCATCTCTTAGGTTTCCTGCATTAAAAGGCGGGTTCTTGGCCACTAGTGCCATCTGGGAAGGAAGAGTGGGCTCCAGAACCGAAGCTGAGCTTGCGGTCGCTTCCCTCCTTTGTCCAGGCTGCCTGGCTCTAGGCAGATGACCACAGCGGGCCTGAGGCAAAAACAACAAGCTCAAGGGGCTCCCCTGGGGCTAGTGTCAAAATGGCCAGCTCTTCCCAACAGCCTGCAGGACCGCCTACTCCCTCCTGCCTGCCGGTCATCACAGCCTGTCCGCCGGAAAGGTTCTGATGACAGTTCGCGCTGCCTCTGGGTAAAGGATGTCACTGCCTTCACGGGCATCCAGACTGGAGGCCAAAGGGAATGCAGCATGAGGAGAGAAGACGGGTCACATGTCAGGGGTCCAGGAAAACCTGGACTCCACCACTTACTTCTTGACATTCACTCACTCATTCTGTAAATCATTAAGTACCTACTGCATGAATCACTGGAATTTAAAGGGAGCAGAAAGAGACAGGGCACTTACCCTCAGAGGTGGTGGTACCTCACTGAGACACCGATTAGTGAGAGATAAACATAAAATTATACCAAGAGAAGGAGAGAGAGATACATACAAACATCACATTCGACAAGGAAAACCTGCCCTTGTCGGGTCTCCTGAGGAGGTGATGAGTGGATCCTGAGGGTGAGTGACCTGGGCCCAGAGCCTTATTCCAGGCAGAAGCGACAGGAGCAAAGGCCCCACAGAGGGATAAAGCAAAGGACCTGGAGCTGAAGAAGTCCGATGGGCTGGGGGTCCAGCACTGTGCTGGAGCTTAATCATAAGTCCAGTGGGGCCTGAACCCTCTGCATCTCAGCTGCCATGCTTACTCAAGAGGAGGCTAATTTCATTCGACTCACAGGCTTGTCTTCAAATGAGAGGGGACTTCTCCGACAGCCCAGTGCTAGGACTTTGCCTTCCAATGCAGGGGGTTCACTGGTCTGGTCAGGGAGCTAAGACCTCACATGACTCCCAGTCAAAAAACCAAAACAAAACAGAAGTGATACTGTAAAATTCAACGAAGACTTAAAAAAAAAATCAAATGAGAGAAGGAAGGCAGAGACCCATGTGTGCCCAACACACTGTTGGAAGTCCGACAACTGGGAGCTCCTGACGGATACTGGCGCTCAGAAAGAATTTTCCTGCAACAGGTGAAGGAGGACGGAAAAAGGTCCTCCCTTCTGAAGGAGGACAAAAAGAAGATTCAGTGCCTCAGAATCTTGTAAGATGATAACTCTGGATCTACATTCAGCCAAGCGAGCTCCATGAGCTGACAGACAACCTTCTGGTCTAAGTGTGGGATTTCACAAGGATGTTATGTCAACTCTGTTGTAAAATAAAAGCAGAAAACAACCATATATCCATCAACAGGGCCTGGTTAGACAAACTATGGTATTGACAGTTCAAAGGGATACAATGCAGCACTTTAAAAGAATGATGTAGATCTACATGCAAAGTATTGATAAAATAAAGTGACCTCTAAAGTGTAGAGTTAGGAGGAAGACAAGTAATATACATAACAGTGAATAAAGCAAGCGACTAGTGATTAAACATGTACATATGTACATGCGACTTACTCAAGCCATGCTCATCTCTGGAAAGACAAACCCAAGACTGATCACTGTTATTGCCTCTGGGATAGGAAACACATTTCTTTTTCACTGAATATACCCTTTTATGCTACTTGGTTGTTTAGCATGTGAGTAACAACGTTTGTCAAGAGTCCAAATTTTGATAATTTTCAATTGTTTAAAAAAAAAAAATCCAGTCTTTGACAGCAGACAAACCCAGATCTGTCACTTCTCAATACAATCCAAAAAAAATAAGAAAATTATGAGACAAGAAGAAATCTGAACACTGATATTTGTTGGTATAAATGAATTATCAATAATGGAGGGCTGACAATGATATTTGTTTCAATTATACTTGATTGCTCTATTTGTTTTCTTGAATTTTGTAGCTATATTCTGAAATGTCTAGAGATGAAATAATGCCTAATATTTGATCCAAAACAATACAGAAGGGAAAAGCAGGTGTTGGTAACTTGAAATAAGATTGACTGTGACTGACAATAGTTCAACCAAATGATGGTTACATGAAAGTGTATCACACACCTGCCGACCTTTGGGTGTTATTAACATCTGACATCATAAGAAAGTTTTAAAGCAAAGAAGAAGCTGTTATAAGCCTGCACAAAAAGAACAAGATGCTCTTAGCAACATGGTTTGCAATAGCAAAATACTGGAACAACCACAATGTTTATGAACACACAGCCAGATTTAAAATAGTGCAGTATTTCATTCAAGAGAGAATTACAGAATTAACAAAGTGAACAAATTCGGTGGGGAGTTCTCAAGCAGGGGTGATCCTGCCCCTGAGTGGACATCTGACAATGTCTGGGGACATATTTGGCTGCCATGACTGGGGTGGCAGGGGCCGGGGATGCTACTGGACCCTAGTGAGTAGAAATTGGGGATGCTGCTAAACATCTTACGATGCATAGGACGGCCCCCGACAAAGAAGGAAATGGCTCAAAGTATCAAGAGGGCCGCAGTTCAAAATCCCTCTATTACCGTGGCCCCCAACCTTAAGACACCAGGGACTGGTTTCATGGAAGATAATTTTCCCACGGGCCGTGGGGGGGAGGGTGGTTTGGGGATGATTCTCGTACGGAGCACACAACCTAGATCCCTCTTGTGTGCAGTTCACAGTAGGGTTCCTACTCCTAGGAGAATCTAATTCCACCGCTGATCAGACAGGAGGCAGAGCTCAGCTGCTAAACTGAGCGATGGGGAGTGGCTGTAAACACAGATGAAGCTTCACTCACTTGCCCACCAACCACCTCCTCCTGTGTGGCCTGGTTCCTAACAGGCCACAGACCAGCACCAGTCCGCACCCTGGGGCTTGGGGACCCTGCTCTGTTAGATCTACGTGGGATGGTCCTCAAATCATAATACCAAATAAACACACACTCATGAAAGAAACATATGCAGAAGTAACAACAGGTAGGTAAAAGTTACCCAAAACTGAGACTATTCACTGCTATGGAAATTTATCCATGTAGTAACGTCTAAGAACAGGGAGGGGAAGGATATGTGCCAATTCCACAATATCGATTATGTGTGCGGGGCATGAAATGTTGCCAAGGGGGTTTAGACAGATTCTTTAACATGTTATTTATTTTACCCCTTCCCACCCAAAGGAAAGCCAATGGAGTGAGGGCTAATGCATGTAAAATCTGGGTGGGGGTGCCTAGATGCTCCCCCTTTTAGTCTCTGTACTTTTCCATGCCCTTGACATTGAACACATGTAACAGAAGGGTTGCGGGCAGCAGAGGTGGTGGGCAGACAGACAGCGTGGGCAGAAGGACAAGGCTGGGGCACTCACCGGCCCCCGCAGGTCGATGAGCTCCTGCCGCATCTGGGAGACGAGGGCTTCCTTGGCCACCAGGGCCCGATGCAGGCGCTCGTTGAACTCGATCAGCTCCCCGTGCATCTCCGCCACCTGCAACACACAAGAGCCAGACGGTGAGGCTCGGGGGCAGACCCTCCCCACGGCCCATCCCGCCTTCTCCGAGCCCACCACGGGTCAGCTGGCATCGAGAGGCTGTTGGGCTGGAAACCATGAACGCTGCTTCCTTGTGGATCAGTTTTGGCTTGTCTCAGGTCAGATTCAGAGAAGGAAATGGCAACCCACCCTGGTGTTCTTGCCTGGAGAATCCCATAGACAGAGGAGCCTGGCAGGCCATGGTCCATGGGGTCGCAGAGAGTCGGACACGACGGAAGTAAGCAAGCACGCACGCGTGCAAATCCACCTGTTAAGCTGAATGTGTTTTTGACTTGGTGGAATTGAACACTTCAGCATCAATGGCCCCAGTTTACAGTCTGGAATATGACTGTATCATGTCATTTTTGGACCTGAGGCTTTTATTCTTAGGAAATGAATACTTTTCTAGCAAAGACTTTCTTTCTCATCCGTGTTGTGCCTGTCAAGAATCCCCGGCTAATGGCACGAGTAGAATGACTGACTGCTTCTTTTTTTTTTTTTTTTAATGTATTTGGCTGTAAAATTTATTTTTATTAAATTTATTTGGCTGTAACATTTGTTCAGTTGTGGCACGTGGGGTCCTTGTTGAGGTGTGTGGGTTTTCTCTCTAGTCGTGGCACATAGGCTTAGGTGCCCTATACCAAGTGGGATCCCAGTTCCCTGAGCAGGGATCGAACCCACATCCCCTGCACTGGAAGGTAGATTCTTGACCACTGGACCCCTGGGGAAGTCCCTGATGAATGATTTCTGTTCATCGAGGCTTTGGTTTTGAAAACCGAGACCACAGAACCAGAGCCTTGTTGAGGATGGTGATGGTGAGGACACACCTGTGGTAGCACAGATGCACTGTGGCCCCTGCGTGTTCTCTGCCAGGAAGACGCCTGAGGTGGGTATTACTACTCCTGACACACAGACAGAGGAACAGTGTCAGAGGAGCCTAAGGAGCAGAGTCAGGGCCACATAGCTAAGGCTGACTCCGGAGCCCTGGCTCCTGATCACTGGGCCACATGCCACAATCCTGCCCCTCCACTGTGCAGCCACGCAGGCCTGCAGAGAGCCTGCAGATTGACCTACATTTCAATACTCTTGGCTGATCCCAAACAAAAAATGGAGGTTGGGATAAGATAGCCTATGACTGGTGCACAGAACCAGTAACAGACCTTTCCGCGTGTAACATACAAAGGGAACAAGGATATCCCATATGGTCAAAGCACACAGTTATTCCTCTGATTGTAAGAGTGATCTTGGGACTTCCCTGGCAGTTCAGTGGTTAGAACACCACCCTTCCACCGCAGGGGGTACACGTTTGATCCCTGGCCAGAGATCTAAGATCCCACATTCCACGTGATGCAGTCAAAAAAATAGAAAAAAATAAAAATAGGATTTTTTAAAAAGTGATCTTATTGGGGCTTAAAATCAAATTAAAATTTATTTTAAAAATTTTTTTAGAGAAATGTGAGGTATAATCTTGCCATGCTCATCAGAAACCATGAAAGAAGACTCTGGCAAGTACCTTACAGAGAACATCCCCCCGTCCTGAATGCAGAGGTGAAGCAGACCCCAGCCAGCCCCTGTCCTCCTGCCCCTCCCAAGAAATCACCCCTCCTATACCCAAGACTTTAGCCAAGTACTTACTATGTTCAGTATAATGCATAAACAGTATTAGAACATTTATAATAAGTACTCTAGGTGAAATATAAAACATACTGTTAGAATACAGAAGGGATATAAGGAGAAGTTTTGTGGGCAAAAAAGAGATTAACCTAAATCTAGATGCTTCAGAAGGAATAAAGGTAAGCCATCATTTTATTTTTTTGAATATATATAAAAGGTAAAAGGCACAGGGAGGAAATACAGAAGATACTAACATTAGTCAAGGGATATTTTTTGTTTCCATTCTTTCTACTTTTCCTTACTTATCAGTTTCTTAATAATGAGCACTCTTTCATTTATCAGAGAGAATAACCACTCAGGCGCTTTAAAAGAATTAAAATTCTTCATGTGTAACTCAAGGAAGCAGCCAGGAATTTCAGGAAGAACCTGAAATGTATCAGGTTCCCAACTACAATGCTGATGCTTCTGTTAACTTGCTCAGTGGATATTCACTCAGATGGCAATCCCTCTGTCTCCAAGGTGCCACCTTATTCAAACCAGTGAGAAATGCAAAGTAAAAATGGCACAACAGACACTGTAATGGCCACACAATTAACTAATGGAGAATAAGCCACTGAGCCTTTGACCAACCTCTTGTGTCATACAGACCTAAAATCAATATTCCCCAGTTGCCTTATTTTTGTATAAAAAAGCTTAAGATGACCTTCAGGCCTTTCACAAACAAACACAACATCACTAATACATCACTAATAATACCTACTTGATTCCTCCACACAGAAATCACACAAACCCTCCTCGAGCTTCCTTGGGGCTAAGAATCCATTTACCACACAGTAAGCAGGAAACACACACAACTGCCAGTTTCACTGCTAAATACCTGCTAATATGCCCCTACAAGGTACAAGCTTTAAATAAATGTCACCGTCATTTCCAAAGCAAAGTAGGGTTTTGCTTTGTGTTCATGTTTTGTTTGGCAGTGGAAGCCAGGGTGTTAAAACAATTTCCCATAAATGCATAAAACACTGGAACATGCCAGCTGCAAGTGGTGTTTATCACCAACTGTCAAAACCCTGGTTCTATTTTGCAGCCAGAGAGTAACTTGACCACATCAGACAAAGCTTTCATCTCACTAGAGAATGGAGGGGGGAAAATCCTGTGGAACTGAGGAGACAAAATTTGACAGTTTCCAGCACTCATTAAAACAGCAACGCTCATTGTTACTAAGCTAAGTTCTGAAACCCTGGATTTCTCCATTACATATCCCCACAAACAGTTATTGATATAAACAGCTTTCATCTTACATAAACCACACTGAGCTTCCTATTCCTCAAATAACTCTTTCCAAACTATAGCATAACTAGAAATGAATTCGAGATTCAGAGCCAGCCTCAGAAGAGAAATGTGAAATCACAAATGGTTCCCATTATCATCAAAATAAAAGGCACAACCACTGCTTGCTGGAATTTCTATGAGGCTCTGAGGACACTTACAGGTTGCATATGACCTTCCTTCCCTATTTCCAACAGCCGCAGGGAATGAGAGAGAGAAATGTCCCCTAATCCTTCTCCACCAAGGAGCAAGAGTGATCTCCCCAAAGCAACAGCTGATGTTGTCACCTGCTGTTTAAAATTTTCAATGCTTCCCACTGCCCTAAAGATAAAAATTCATCTCCTTGCAGATCTGGCCTCAGCCTCTCTCCCTAACACCACCTTCTGCCCCCTCCTCTCTCGTTTTCTCCCCAAAGTCACTCAACCCAGCGGGTCTTCTACGTTCCATAAACATGCTGAGCTCTGGGAGCTCACCTTGTGAACAGAGAGGAGAAAGACACAACCAGCAGAGGAAATGACTGGTGCAAAGGCCCAGAGGTTGACAGGAAAGGCAGCCCAAAGAGGTGCTTTGAAAAGGCTCAGGCTCTGATGCAAGACAAGCTTTGGTTGGCTCTCTTAATGCATGCTCTTGCGTGAGTCACTTAACCTCTGTGACCCTGAGGCCCGTCACCTACAAAACGGGGATTAAAAACCACACTCATGGACTTCCCTGGTGGTCCACTGGTTACGAATCTGCCTGCCGATGCAGGGGAGACAGGGGTTCAATCTCTGGTCTGGAAAGAGTCCACATGCCGTGGGACAACTAAGTCAGCACGCCACAACTACTGAGTCCATACATACTCTAGAGCTTTGGGCCGCAACTAGCAACCCCACATGACTGCCGAATCCCGCACGCTCTATCTAGAGCCCATGATCCACAAGAGAAGCCAGCACAGTGAGAAGTCTGAGCGCTGCGATGAAGAGTAGCCCCTGCTCGCCAAACCTAGAGAAAGCCTGTGTGGAGCAATGAAAACCCGGGGCAGCGAAATAGTCAGTTCAGTCGCTCAGTCGTGTCCAACTCTTTGCGACCCCATGGACTGCAGCCAAAAATAAATTAACTAAAAAACATAAAGAAAACAACACTCATCTCACAGGGCCGCGGTGTGGATGAAATGAGCTGCAGCCCTTAGCAAGCTCAGTACTGTGTCCAGGCGTGGCGAAGCCTCAGTGAGTGAGAAGTGGTTGTACATGGAGGGTGATCACACTAAAGGGACATGAGAAAGGAAGAGAAGGACAGGCAGATCTCTGGAAGCCAGATGGAAAAGTGCCTCATGAGCCGTAACGAGCGGCTCAGAGGGCTGTGGAGAGAGACTCGCTGTCCTCCAAAGCGGGAGCATCACCCGGAGAACTGCTAACCACCCACCAGGCACTGTTCTCAGTACTGGGGCGCAGGGAAGTCATGGGGCTCACATCCTAGAAGTCAGACAAACTGGACTAGCACTCAGAGAGAAAGAAGGACTTGGAAGGAAGACGGGGTATCGAAAAAGGTCTCGTCCAGAGAAAACACTCAGGAGTCACTTCTCTGATTGGCCTTGACACATGCTAGGCAGCCTCCCATGGCTGATCCACACCCCAAATCACAGTCAGGCACTCGCTGTGTTCTAGGACCATCAATGCTCAGGGCCGTCTTAAAAGTCAGCCATGGGACTTTCCTGGTGGTCCAGTGATTAAGAATCCACCTGCCAAGGCAAGGGGCATAGATTTGATTCCTGGTCCAGAGAGATTCCACATGACAAGGACCAACTAAGCCCGCGAGCTGCAACTACTGAAGCCTGCAGGCCCTAGAGTCCCTGCTCCACAACAAGGGAGTCCCTGCAGTGAGAAGCCACCACGACTAGAGAGTACTCCCCCACGTGGTGCAACTAGAGAGAAGACCCTACTTGGTGCAACTAGAGAAAAGCCTGTGCAGCAACGAAGACCCAGCGCGGCCAAAAATAAATGAATAAATAAAATAACACCTAGATGGTAGCATGCATGGCTCCCAAGCTGTGTCTGGAAGGTGCACAACTCATGAGCTAATAATCAGTCATCATTTGGGTCTCACCCTTTAGGCTTGAGAGAAGAGGGGAGAAAGATTTAAGAAGTTTAAGTCACCAAACTGTTTGGCAATACCTGTCAAACTTTTAAAATACCTCACCTTGTTGTTTAGCAAACCCCTACAGGGGAGTATCCCATGTCCATACCTGTGCTCAAGCAGTTTAGCTCCAAATGGCTGGAACCCACCTAAGAGCCCAACCACAGGGCCCAGTGAAGTCTATCAGGCTCTGCTGCGATCCCCCACTTCCTGCTGCTGGGCAGATATCACTAGTCAATCAGTGCTTTCTTCCTCAAGAAGACACTCAAGCACCCCTAACCAATCGATCAGAGTGCTGGCCTAGAGGATGACACCTATTTAGTATTCCTGGCAGAAGGGGTTGGGGGAAGGTGTCAGAGAAGGTGACATCTGAGCTGGGCTAAAGATGATGCCTTTATAAAGATGATGCCTCTATAAGATGATGCCTTTGGCGCTTCAAGAGGCTGAGCAATCCCTTCCAGCTGGAGCATCAGGGAAGATGCTCTCTGGAAAAAAAAAAAAAAAAAAAGTGTCTGTGAAAAAGCTCTCAAGTCTGTGAAAATCCCAGGAATCATCATAATGACCTGCCAAATCATGGAAAGATTATAATTTTTTTAAAAATGCCTGTGGCATTTCCTTTCATATCAGAATGTTCTATCTAACCACATTCAAGTAAATCTTGCTTCACCGCTCCTCTGGCTACTGAATGAGACACATCCTGATTAATTAGACCAAGATACCTGGGGTTTCCCAGATGGCGCTAGTGGTAAAGAAGCTGCCTGCCAATGCAAGAGACTTAAGGGACACAAGTTCGAACCCTGGGTAGGGAAGATCCCCTGGAGGAGGAAATGGCAACTCACTCCAGCATTCTTGCCTAGAGAATCCCCATGGACAGAAGAGCCTGGTAGGCTATAGTCCACAGGGTGGCAAAGAGTCGGACAAGACTGAATCGACTTGGCACGCACACACCCCCAAATTGTAACAGCAACTGAGACTCTTCTGGTCATACCCCCAAACTCTCAGAGAACACTGACTTGATGCCTCAGAATCTACCTCGAATTTATAAAATGCGAAGGCTGTGTGTGAGTCCCACTGACGATGGCTGTGGGGAAAGACCTGGAACCTTCCATTGTGGTGAGGATACTGCAACCGCCTTCGAGAGACAAAGCCCTCACCAGCGGCTACCAGTCTTAAAGGGTTGTTTTGCTTTGTTTTTCTCAAGTGGGCTATTTTAAAGGCTTTACTGAACTTGTTACAATATTGCTTGTGTTTCATGTTTCAGCTTTTTGCCCAGGAGGCATGTGGGATCCCAGCTCCCCCACCAGGGATGGAACTTGCCCCTCCTGCATTGGAAGGTGAAGTCTTAATCACGGGGCGCCAGGGAAGTCCCTTCACACACCTGTGAACACCAGCTATTCATTGGGCCTCTTCCGGGCATTAGATCACCCAGCTCACGCGACCCTCACCACCCTCCTGTGAGTGGCAGGGCTTCTTACACAGGGGGCCTTGAGGCTCAGAGAGGTCAGGCTGTGAGCCAAAGGCATCAGAGTCAGAGCCACTGTCTGTGTCCCCTGCCCTCTACCCTGGGGTGGGGTGGAGCCGAGGAAGGAGCCGAGCCCTTCGGGGGTTGAGGAGATGAGCCAGTCCCGCAGAGTAAAGGGGAGCAGCGCAGCATGGACCAGTGGCTCCCGAAGCAAGCCGACGATTAGACGCTTGGAGGGCTTCTCAGAAATACAGATTTCTGGATTTCACTCCTAGAAATGCTGATTCAACATGGGGGAGTCCAGAGTAATACTTTTTAAAAGACCCTAGCGTCCATGATGCTCAACCAGACTTGGGAACCGCTGGCAAAGACAAGGATGGGGAAGAGAGTTCACACACACAGACGTGAACTGCGAGCGTTTCGGTTCAGCATTTGTAGAGTCAGAAGGTCATGGACGCTCCTCCACTTGTCGGCTCTCGACTGCTGAATTCTCAAGGAGGTGAACAAAGCCGCGGCCAGAGAAAAACCTCATCTAGCCTACCGGCCAACACCAGCCAGCAGCGAGCGCCCCGGGCAGGACGGTTCCTCCTGCGGTGGCACAGGAGTTCTGCCACAGCGCTGCCTGAGGCCGCCAGACCGGCTGGGATGCCAGCGGTCTGCTACCATCTGAGGCAACCACAGAAATTCGTAGTAAGCATTTCAAAACATTTGAAGCCATCTCATCTTGGTATGAAATCCAGGAATTCCACAGTTTTTCTAGTTTTGGGAGGTTTTGTTTGTTTGGGGTTTTGTTTTTTTTTTTTTTTTTTCGTATTTTACAAAAGTTCCAGTCTGTAATGAATTAGAAATACTTAAAAAAAACAAACAAAAAAACAGGTTATTCACAGTTTGAGAAGCACCTATGTATATATATCACACATGCCATCCTTGAAACAATGTCTTGCATTAATAATTATTAGAAACAATGACTAATTATAAGGATTTTAAAAAGCGAAAACATCACCATTTTTGGACACAATTTGTAAAGCAAGTAGAAAGGAAAAATAAGAACCAATGTCATCGACATCTGTTGGTCTTTAGATGTATACACCCTATTTCCTTGTTACAGTGTCAATGTAGGCTTGAAGATTAAGAAAATCACAAACCTTAACTGAACAACACACGTACAGACCTAGCCCAGGACACAGACATTCTCAAAAAATTACAGCTGATGGCTCAGTAGTGAAGAATCCACCTACCAATGCAGGAGACGTGGGTTCCATCTCTGATCTGGGAAGATGCCACATTCCACGGAGCAACTGAGCCCGTGCGCCCCAACTACAGAGCCTGCGCTCCAGAGCCCGGGAGCCGCAACTCCTGAGTCCACGCGCGGCAGCGGCTGAAGCCTGTGTGCCCAGAGCCCGCGCTCACAGCAAGAGACGCCACTGCAACGAGAAGCCTGTGCACGGCAGTGAGTAGCCGCCACTCAACTAGAGAAAAGCCCGCGCAGCAACGGAGACCCAACACAGCCAAAAAATAAAAACCACACTTGCCACTGCCCTCATAAGACTGACAGGGAGCCTTTCCTGCAGCCATCTGATCATGCCCATTTCCCAGAGAAGGAAGGTAAGGCTCAGGACCTGAGCAGCACACCAAAACGAAGGCAGGAGAAGGTAAGCACCTTGCTCAAGGCCACAGCAGCAGAAAGAAGTGAAAGTGATAGTCGCTCAGTCGTGTCCGACTCTTTGTGATCCTACGGACCATAGCCTGCCAGGCTCCTCTGTCCGTGGGATTCTTCAGGCAAGAATACTGCAGTGGGTTGCCATTCTCTTCTCCAAGGGATCTTCCCAACCCAGAGATTGAACCCAGGTCTCCTGCATTGCTAGGCAGATTCTTTACCAGCTGAGCTGCGGGGAAGCCCTAAGCAGCAGAACTGGTTTTCAAATTTCTGGGTCCGGGTTCTGAGGCAGACTCTCTACGCTGCCTCTCTGCACACACCGTGACCAGTATGCTGAGCTGGCATCTCAAGACGCCAGAGGACCTGGAGGAGGTGAGGAGCCTGGGGTTGAGCACTGAGAGCACCACCACACACGTGCACACCCCTGGAAAAGGTGCCGTCTCTGAGTGTGCCTGAGGCCTAGTCTGGCTTATCACAGGCCAGTCTGCACCAACACCCACCACCCCCCGAGGAGACCCTGGCAGTACAGAAGGAGCACCCAGAGTGAACAAGAACCTGAGCAGAGGCAGTCCGACGGTGGGACTCAGGGTCCAAAGGAGAAACCCAGCAACTTGGCCGGCAGCCAAAGTGAGACTTGTTTAACACGGTCTTTGCTTCATACACAGGCACTGCGGAAACCAGCAAAGCAAATGCCAACCGGAAGACGCTCCAGGGACGGTGAGGGATACTTAGGGACGTGCAGCATCAACGAGCCCTCTGAGTGAGGCTGCCCTGATCAGGCGTAGAAAGATGCGGGTTGTGGAGGTCAAACTCGGGTCCCGTCGATTTGCTGTCAGGTGACCTCTGACTCCTGGTATCTTTTCTATAAAATGAGGGTCTGTGCCCTGTGGTCCGGGTTATCATGAGCAACAAAAACATGACAAGAGTGTGGGCAGCAGTCGGTGCCTGCCACAGGGCGTGATCCTGAATGCATCCCGAAGGAGTGCCTTCTCTGGCCAGCCGGGGTTCCAGGCACTTTACAGGAGCACATGCCATGGCCTGGGAGGTTGAGCTTGTGTCCATTTTACAGATGACGAAGGCAAGGCTCAGCAAGGTAAAGTGACGGTTCAAAGTCAGTTAGACTGAGGGGTGTGAAGTGGAATATTTCCTGCCACACCAGTAAAAAAAGATGTCATAGCCGTCCGTGATTCCGGCCCTCCAAATGTGAATTTCTGAGCCCCGAGGGCACCCAGGAAAAACAATTCTGGGTACCAGACAGCCATCTGAAATTCCCCACGGCGAGCGGTGAGCAAGGGGCTAAAGATGTGAGAAACCAAATCGTAGGATGCTCACCAGAGAGCTGAGATACACATAAAACAAATGATTTCAGTGAGCCCAGACTCCTGCGTCTTATCATAAAGTGCTAAATCCCTTAACTTGAAATATCTGATTTTCATTAATTAACAATAATCTTTTGATGTTCAGGCTACCTCCTCCTTATTACAAACTTCTATATAACCTGACTCCTCTCCCTCCCGCCCCGTCAGAGCAGTTCTCTCAGCGTCACTTGCGATGCTGGATCCCAGGCCTGAAGTCCTAAACACTCCACCAAATAAAACCTAACTCTCAACTTCTAGGTTGTGATTATTTTTAAAGTCGACGTGGGCTCAGGGTCTCGCATCTCCAGAGTCTGCCCAGTTTTCCTGTGCCCTCCAGCCCACCCTGTGCTCTGATTCTGCTATGGGGCCGGCCCCAGAAAGGCGGGCAGGCTCGCCCTGGTGAGGCAGAGCTCTGGGACCTCAGGACTGATCCTCCTAGACATCACACTGTCAAGCCACCAAGTGACAGGTTCGCCGGAAGCTGGGGGAGGACCAGCTCCATCCTCAAGTGCCCCCCGGACAGCGCCACGTGGGCTCCCTCTGCAGAGCCGCTGAGATAAGTTCACACTGAAGAGACTCCCTCCCTTCATCTCCTCTGTGTTCGGAAAGCTGAAATTGAGGAGGGGATGCTTAAAGACATTTGCCTGGGATTATGGTTTCACGGGGGAGAAGGAAACACTCAGAACTAAGAGATTACGGGACGCCTCTGAGAAACAGACGCTGTGTAACTGGTACGGCCCCATGGCAGAGCTGCTGCGTCCCCATCCTCAACACTGGCCCTGGTTTCCCCTGATGCCCAACCTTTCAGAGGACACACCAGGGGGGCCGGGGAGAAAGGTGGCACACAGCAGCAGCTGATAACCTGCCCAGATAACACCTTCTCTTTCCTGCTCTTCCCTTAAAGAGCAAAGGCGGGGCATACAGAAATGACAATAATAAAAGAGCAGCCAACCCCTTCCTGGAGGTCGTTTGAGACAGATGAGCGAAACAGAGGGAAATAAAGCAAACACAAAACCTGGGTTCTAGCGCTCTGCTGAAAGACGTTCTCATGCACGGCCTCTGAGGTCTTTAAACAGGTTCCATCAACTGTCCCACATCCTGGGACTTCCCTGACAGTCCAGTGGTTAGGACTCTGCAATTCCACTGCTGGGGTCATGGGTTCAATCCCTGGTTGGGGAACTAAGATCCTGAGTGATGCAGCCACAAGAAAATAAATAAACAAATAAATGACACGGTCACCACACTGGTGAAACATGACCAGAGGGGCTGCACAGCCTGGAATTTAAGCACAAACTCCAGAGTCCAGAGTCTTGGGATTAAAAACCACCTTCCCCCACTTCCTAGCTGTGACTTTGGGCATACAGCTTTCACAAGCCTGGGCCTGGAAACCCAAGTTCGATCCGTGGGTCGGGAAGATTCTCTGGAGAAGGAAATGGCAACCCACTCCAATATTCTTGCCTGGAGAATTCCAAGGACAGAGGAGCCTGGTGGGCTACAGTACATGGGGTCACAAAGAGTCGGGTATGACGCAGCCAATAACACTTTCACTTTCAGGCATCTAGGTGTTAAAGGATCTGCCTGCCAATGCAGGAGATGCAAGAGACTCAGGTTCATTCCCTGGGTCAGGAAGATCCCCTGGAGTAAGAAACGGCAACTCGCTCCAGTATTTCTTGCCTGGGAAGCCCCATGGACAGAGGAGCCTGGCGGGCTACAGTCCATGGGGTCATAAAAGAGTCTGACACAAAAGCAGCACCAAGGAGAGCACCCAGTGTCACTGGTCCCGTAGAATCTACAGCCTTCGGATCTTCAGAACTGTCCCCTCTCTGTCATCTCTGTCACCCCAGTCTTGGTTGAGAAGCCCCCTGTTTCCCACTGCTCTCTCCTCCTCGGCCCCACACACAAGCTGATGCTCAAACGGCATCCCTATGACCCAAACTTGAGCACATCCCTTCTCTGATTAAAACCTCTCACTGATGCTGACAAAGAAAATCACCAGAGGTCTGCAATTTGTTTCCAAATGACACGAAAGTCAAGACATGGAATACGGTTGGCCTTGGGGAACTGGAGCCATTTGAGATGATATGATGCATAGGGGTAGGGACATGACACTCTTCTGCCCATATTAAAATTCTTCCATAATCCAAAGTTTAAAATTTTATTTCAATCGATCCCCATGAATTTCCCTGGCATGGTATACAAGCAATAGGAGAAGGGGGGAGGGGGGAAGGGGCGGGAAGAGGTGGGGAAGGGAGGAAGGAAGTAGGAAGAAATATTTCAAAGGAAAAACCAACACTGACCACGTGAGATTACATGCTGCATCTCCACCTCCCTCCAGGCACATCTCCTGGAATCCTATCTACCCTTCAAAGACGAACTCACATCTCAGTTCTCCTTACTCCCCAGATCTTTTGACACATATATCCATCTTCTCCATAAATGATTCCTCAAGAGTGTAGGAGCAGTTACGGTTTCATGAGCACTTACTTATTTTCTTGGACTCCAAAATCACTGCAGATGGTCACTGCAGCCATGAAATTAAAAGATTCTTGCTCCTTGGAAGAAAAGTTATGACCAACCTAGATAGCATATTAAAAAGCAGAGACATTACTTTGCCAGCAAAGGTCCACCTAGTTAAAGCTATGCTTTTTCCAGTAGTCAAGTATGGATGTGAGAGTTGGACCATAAAGAAAGCTGAGTACTGAAGAATTGATGCTTTTGAACTGTGGTGCTGGAGAAGACTCTTGAGAGTCCCTTGGACCACAAGGAGATCAAACCAGTCAATCCTAAAGGAAATCAGTCCCGAATATTCATTGGAAAAGCTGATGTTGAAGCTGAAGCTCCGATATTTGGGCCACTTGATGCAAAGAGCCAACTCATTGGAAAAGACCCTGATGCTGGGAAAGATTGAGGGCAAGAACAGAAGGGAGCGACAGAGGATGAGATGGTTGGATGGCATCACCAACTCAACAGACATGAGTTTGAGCAAGTTCTGGGAGTTGGTGATGGACAGGGAAGCCTGGCGTGCTACAGTCCACGGGGTCGCAAAGAGTCGGACATGACTGAGCGACTGAACTGAACTGAGCACTCACTACATGTCAAACGCTTTCAGGGCCACACCAGCCACAGCCCCACAGGGGCCCAGTGAGGGGCATGTGGGCTTAACAAAGTTCCCACGTGGTCCCCAGAACCACATGCCCTTGTGCAGTGTACAACCTGCACAACCGCACACAGACGCCTTAGACATTTCGCTAGATGCAAACTGCTGCTCCATTTTACAGGAGAGGAAACTGAGGCCCAAAGGCACTGGGACTATTTGCTCATGGTCCCACAGAGATGAGGGCACTCAGGGACACCTCAACCCACACTTATTTTGTTACACAAGCCCCACCCTCCACTCTCCGCCCCCTGCCAGGAGGAGATGTGGCCCGGTGGGGCAGCCTCTGCACACAGCAGCACACAACGCTGCTCCCCAGGCCTGTCCTGGAGCACAGGCTCTCATTCAGCCCCATGTGTCTTCCTGGGGACCGAGGCCAAAGCCACCGACAAAACCAGACATTTCCAGGGCTCGTTTCTGCTGGATCAGTGAAAGGTAGGAGGCCACAGAGGAGGAGAGGGTGAAGGTTCCTTTCGGTAAACACAGCAGATAATGTCGTTTACCTGGCATCATACAGTGGTTGTAATTATAACCCATCACCACTACAAAAGCACTGTGCTCTGCGGGCTTGTGAAAATGGGTCAAGAATTACTCTGAAAGGCTCTGCTGGCCTCTCCTTTCAAAAGCACCTTTGTTACAGACTTGCTCACGGAGGACAACTATTGATTCCCAGGGATCGTGGACTTGGAAGGCAGCTCGGTGTTGGCCTCATCTCCCTGTCCAGCCCAGAGGTCCTTCTCCAGCCTTCTAGTGTTGAGCGGGGGGAGGAAAGGGAGAGGCCATCATCATCAAGAACACACACTTGCTGAGCACACACCCTGGGATGGACCCAGTTCCCAGCATCACCCCTCCATGAGTTCATCCACAGGCAACCTGTTGAGGCCCAGCCACGGCATTCTCTGGCCTTCAAAAATTCACTGGAGATTCCCCGGTGACTCAGTGTAAAGAATCCACCTGCCAATGCAGGAGACGCGGGTTCGACCCCTGACCAGGGAAGATCCCACATGCCTTGGAGCAAATCAGCCTGAGCGCACAACTGCTGAGCCTGTGCTCTAGAGCCCGGGAGCTGCAACCACTGTCGTCACATTCTACAGTTACTGAAGCGAGCATGCCCTAGAGCCCTTGCTCCACAACAAGAGAAGCCATCGCAACGAGAAGCACTGCAACCAGAGAGTAGTCCCCACTGCCGGCAACTAGAGAAAAGCCCACATTTAAAAAAAAAAAAAAAAAAACCAGCATAGCCAAAAATATGTGTATGTCAGTCACTCAGTCGTGTCTGACTCTTAGCAACCCCATGGACTGTAGCTTGCCAGGCTCCTCTATCCATGGGAATTCCTAGGCAAGAATCCTGGATTGGGTTGCCATTTCCTTCTCCAGAGGCTCTTCCCGACCCAGGGATTGAACCTGGGTCTCCTGCATTGCAGGCAGATTCTTTACCATCTAAGATATCAGGGAAGGCAGCCAAAAATAAGTAAATAAAAAATTTAAAAAAAGAAATTCATCTTCAGTATCCAAAAATGCTCAAAAATTGATTCATTCAACAAATTTCTATTTTGCATTGACCAAGCCCTGTACTTCTACCAAGTATTACAGACACAGTATCAAATGAGAGAGAGAAATCCCTGCCTTGGAGGGGGTCTCCATTCTAGCAGGAACACACCCCCACCAACCCCGACAAGGAGACAGAGGGACAAGGAGGTTCTGTCTTAGTCAAGGATGACAAGTCCAGGGCCTGGATTCTGAACCCTGAGTCCATGCTCACTGCCACCACAAGGGACTGACTCTTGCCTCGGGGGTGGTTCATTTATAAGGCTCCTCCTGTCTGCGGTCGCATCTGGAAGGACTTCCTTCACCCATATAGGCACTGGCTTGCATGCCGGGTGCTGTCCTGGGTGCTGGACATCAGTGGGGACCCTCAGGGAACTCCCGAGATGCTGATGGTCCCCATGCAGCGTGGCCAGTGTGCTAGTGGAACACACCGGGGTCCTGGGGGCACAGGGGAAGGCGCCCAGCCTTGGGGGTTGGGGAGGAGTGCACCAGGGGATGGGTCCCAAAGACGGTACCCAAGGTGAGGCTTGTGGGGTGGGAGGTGGGCCAGCAGGAGGCAGGAGAGCCAGTTCACGATCAGGCCCAGCTGCTCCCCGGTCCCAGCACTCGTGTGCACCTCCCCAGGCAGTGCTATGCTCAGTCATGTCCGACTCTTTGTGACCCCAAAGACTGTAGCCCATCAAGCTCCTCTGTCCATGGAATTTACTAGGTAAGAATACGAGAGAGGGTTGCCATTTCCTACCCAGTCCCCCAGGCTCGTGGGCTATCAAGTGGGGACCCACTGTGCTGGCGGGTGGGAGACCCTGATGGGCCAAGAGCTGACCTCAGAGCCCAGGGCTGGCACACAGGCGGGGCAGCTTATCTCATTCCTGAGACCCAGACACCAGACCTCAGAAGTTACACAATATCACAGACCTGCCACTCGCTCCCCCATTCAGAGGTTTTCTCCAGAAAATATTTCACCCTCAAGGGTTGTTTTTACATTTATGAAGCAGGGTGCTCTGGAAAGCGCAGGATTTCATATAAAAATGTAAATCAAGAAATTATGTGGCTCTTTGTCACATTCTAACGTCTTCCAGGAGTCAGGGGAGGCCAGTGCATTTTTAATCACATTCCTTTGGAAGGAATACAAAGCACCCTCCTAAATATTTGAAACAGGGCTCAATAAATTACGTCCAAGTTTCCAAAGGAAGACAGTAAATGAAAAACATTAAATTTTATGAGCACCAGAAACTGTTTTTCTCCCTGGATGGTCTCTCTCTCAGACCGAACAGCACTGGCTTAAAGCCGAGGGGGGCCCCTCCAGGTTGCCACCACCTAGCTTCTCCAGAATGGAGGACAGGCTCATCGGAGCAGTGAACTGTGGACACGCACGATTGCAGCCCGAGCCCAGGTGGGCAGTGTGGACCCGTGCTGGACGATGAACCCGGAGCACCTCCACACGGCGACGGACACGGACTGCTCCCCAACACTTCCTTTGCCAAAGAAACAGAGTCCTTGCCCGTCAGCAAGTTAAACAGGTGATGTCTGGCCTAAAAAACTGATCGGCCACTCACTTGCATAATAACTCAGCCCCCAAAACACCGAGGAGACGCTGAGGTAGAAATCTACTTATGCCAAGAAGCAAAACCCATCAGTGGGTTTGACAGCACACTGAACGTTCTCCACCAGCCTCAGAGGCTCCTCTGGACGCAGCTACAGAAAGAACACGACTCTGACTCCAGGACGCAGCCCATCGGGCTGAAGCAGCCAAGGGCGGGTCGTGGAAGCGTCCCTCTGCTGCTACTCGGCCCCAGAGACTGTCACTCAGCACTGGTTTCGAAGAAGGATCTGTCTGCTTCCTTGGTGCTCGTATTCCAAGGACCTGAGCTGGACTGTTCCAGATGTGGGATAAGTGACAGCTGCCAGGTCAGGACTGGCAGCTCCGGGTTCCTCCAGGAGGTCATTGTCCTTACATTGCTGGACAGACTGCCCCACACGTCATGTCTCCACTAAATGTCTGGGTGAGTGGGCTGGGAGATGCTCTCGAGCTTTCTTCTTCAAAGCGAGATTTTAAAAGTCTCCTTAGGGTATTTATATGAAAAAGGAGTGGAGGTTTCTGAAAAGAGAAGGTGGCAGCCTCCTCTGGCTCCTGGACCAGTCTGGGGGCTCCAGAGGTGCAGTGGAGGAGTGTAAGGAGACAGAGGTGCATCCCCTGGAAGCAGGAGGGAGAGGGGAGAGGACTCTGGTCCTGTGTGACTGCTTCCATGTGCTGGACCATGCCTCACCTGCAGGTGTCTTCTTCGGGACATTCTGGAAAGGCAGAAAGGTCAAATTGGTGGCTTAGGGAAAGGGAAGCCTTAGTGGGTACTTTAAAAGATCGGTATCTCACAGTTTTGGGAGCAATGTGGCACTGGGACATGAAGGGGGCTTTCGGAGAGAAGACAAATCTAGATTTGCATCCCACAGTTAGGGAGCATGGGATGGACATGTACACCCCACTGTATTTAAAACAGATAACCAACAAGGACCTAGTGTACAGCATGGGGAATTCTGCTCATATTCTGTAATAACCTAAATAGGAAAAGAATTTGAGAAAGAATAGATGCTTCATAACTCAATCAGTGGGCTATACACCTGAAATTCACAGCACTGATAACCAACTCTATTTCAACATGACCAACTCAGCGGACATGAGTTTGAGCAAACTCCAGGAGACAGTGAGGGACAGGGAAGCCTCGTGTGCTGCAGTCCATGGGGTCACAAAGAGTCGGATACGACTCAGCGACAGAACAACAACTCCAATGTAAAATAAACATTTTAAATGTATCTTTAAAATAAGTAAATAAACACAGATTTGTATCCCAGCTCCATCACCTGCTAGCTGGGTGACCTTGAACAGGTGACATAAACTTAAGCTCAGCGTCCTGTGTCTTTGTCTGTGAAATGGTCTAACATACAGGCTGCTTCGGCTGTTTCAGAAAATAAAATGGGAGAAAATATTCTCCCGGGCCTGGCCAAGGCTGGTGCTAAGTGAACGCTCAGCCCCCCTTGCCTTCTGCAGCCTCTTCTAGTACCAGCCCTAGGGGACGGCTGCAGGAAGACGAGGCTTCCTCGTACCCTGATGTTCCACTTCAAAAATGGGACATCGAAGCACACATCACCTGCTGTCCCTCCAGAAGACACAAAGCAAAACGAGCGTCAAGGGTTTAGATGCAAACCCTGGATAAAGAAAAACACTCTCTCCTAATATTCATGTGTATGTGTGTTCAGTTGCTCAGTCGTGTCCGGCTCTTTGCGACCTTATGAACTGTAGCCCGCCAGGCTCCTCTCTCCATGGGATTCTCCAGGCAGGAATACTGGAGTGGGTTGCCGTTTCCTTCTCCAGGGGATCTTCCCAACCCAGGAATCGAACCTGCATCTCCTGCATGGACAGGCAGATTCTTTACCACTGCGCCACCTGGGACGCCCCCTAATACTGATCCCTGTCCTGTGAGAGGACAGTTGCAAGATACCAGAGTCAACAACACAAAGGGCAGTCAATGGGAAGCGCCAGTGTGGCCGGGCCAACCTGAGTGGTGGCGTCACACACAGGGCGGTGTGAGCAGAGCTTCACGTCCTGTCACAGTGCCACCTGCTGCAGGACCTTTTTTTGTTTAATTCCTGCCAAGAGTGGCTCTGCAGTCAGACTTATTTATGGCTCCCATGCCACCTCGAGATGATGAGCAGACGCTATTTTGAACACCTTCTCTACGTGTCTAACTCTGAGTTCCAAACCAGAACTTCCTCCCTAAAACCTGGAAGACCACAGTATTAAGTCATTTCAACCTTCTGTCAGTTGTTCCGGGAGTCATCGGTGCCTCTGGATCTCTGGCAATGGTCTAATTTAATTTGATTTAAAGTGAAAATATGCTTTTCCATCTCCCTCAACACCAACGTGATGCTTCCTCAAAAGCATGGTTTAACAAAGACAGACAGTGCCCTGGTCACTGGTACACACTCAGACCCAGATGGACTATCTTTGTTGGTCTCAGTCCACGGGAGGCAGGAGAGGGTGGAGGTGGTGAGTCCAATGGCCTGGGTTCATTCCTGACCTTTTTTTTTTTTTTAATTTATTTATCTATTTTTGCCTGCACTATGCCTTCATTGCTGCCAACAGGCTTTTCTCTCGTTGCAGCGAGTGGGGGCTACTCTCTAGTTGTGGTATGCGTGCTTCTCATTGCACTGACTTCTCCTGTTGCAGAGCATAGGCTTTAGGGCACACGGGCTTCAGCAGTTGCAGTCTGCAGGCCCAGGAGTTGCGACTAGTGGACTCTAGAGTGAGGACTCAGTAGCTGCGGCTCACAGGCTTAGGTGCCCCACAGCCCGTGGAATCTTCCCCGACCAGGGACTGAACCCTGCATTGGTAGGCAAATTCTTAACCAATGAACCACCAGGGAAGGCTAGCTCATTCCTGATCTTGCCCACTGAGAGGTCTATGAGTTTGCACTGAAATCTTGCTGGGCCTTGACTTCTTCATCAGTAAGGGGCATGATCACAGTGACCGTCTTAAGGGGCTGTGCTAAGAAATCACTGAAATGGTCTGGCTGAGGTGCCCAGCACACTGTCCGGCACACAGTGAAAATGCAAACAGCATTAGCTGTTACAATATTATGACTACTGAACGGCACTGCTTGTAGCCTTTTTGGGTGGATGAATTAAATTCTTACACTCTATGCAGCCACAGTTTCAGGTAAAATTAATGGCTCTTTTCCACAATGGAAACACACACACACACACACACACCTGGACTCCTAAGTCCTTGAGGATCTATAACCTGACCGTCAAAGACATGACTGACCACGTGAATCCCCAAAGAAGCCACGCCTCCATGGGGCACCCCTGTGGGAAGCACTGCTGCCCAGGCCTGGCTGTCTCTCCCCCGCTGCAATTTAAGTCATTTCCCACAGAGGAGGTCGTGAAGTGACAGTCAAGGCACTTCAGGCATCTTGGCAGATTTCATTTTCTGGCACAGATTTGCTGAATGAATGACACGTCTGAAAGTTTGCACATGAAATCAAACTGGAGAAAGCGTTGCATTAAAAAGCCTGGGCAGCAAGGGGCTTCTCTGGTGGCTCAGTGGTAAAAGAATCCACCTGCCAATACAGAAGACCATGGGTTCGATCCCTGATCCAGGACGATCCCACATGCCTCAGAACAACTAAGCCTATGCCCCACAGCTACTGAGCCAGCGCTCTAGAGCCTGGGAGCCGCAACTACTGAAACCCAGGCTCCCGAGGGCCTGAGCTCCGCAACAAGAGAAGCCACTGCAGTGAGAAGCCCGTGCTCAAGACAACTAGAGAAAAGCCCACAGAGCAACAAAGAAAAAGCACTCCCCCGACAAAAAAAAAAAAAGCCTAGGAAGACTGACAGTGTGAAGTGTGGGGGCAGGCGAGGGGGAGGAACAAGGGCCTTGAGGGATCAGGAGGGCAACATCAGACAGAGAAACTGGCCAGGTGGGTTAGAGCTGTGGCCCGGCCAGCACTTAGATACGGGGAAGCTGCTGCTCGGCCCTGGATGAGCACAGACCCGCTGCTGTTGGGCTGCTCCGTGTTTCCCAGAGAAAATGGAAATTGAAGATTTTATGGGAAATTCAACAGTGGGCTGCTCAATATCATCAACAAATTCAATCTTTAAAATGGCAGGAGCCAAAAGAAACAGATCTTTGGCTTGATGTGGCCCAGTTGGCCAGATTTCGAGCTCTGGTTTAAATGAGTCCCACAAATGAATTCCACTCCTGTGGCCCGCTGGAATGAAGGCCCGCTCCAGTATTCTGGCCTGCAGAATTCCATGGACTGTTTAGTCCATGGGGCCGCAAAGAGCCAGACACGACCGAGCGACTTTCACTTCACAAATGAATTCATCTTTGAGGGAAGGAATCCGTTGTCATCAGAACCGTGTCCACTTTTAGCCATCTGCTGTACGGATGGAGATTAAATGAGATAATTTGTGTTGAGTGCTTTATTCAGTGCCTCGCATATGGTAATGTCCAAATGCAGCTTAGTAGTATTTTTCCCTGAAGTGGGACCATCTACAGAGGAGGAGGGAACCTCACAAAACCCCAGCCCAGACCTCAGTCTCCAGGGAGCCTCCATCAAAAGGCCATCAACAAGCTGTGGAGGAAACTGCTCCGAGCTCAGAGGGAGGGTTCATCTTCCTTCTAAAATCTCCCTCCCAAAGCTCTTCAGACTGCCGACAGTTTTAAATCAACATTCATCATTTTATTACACTTGTCTTCAGTCAAAACTTGAAACTCTAGAGGGGATGGCTTCCAAGGGGACCCTGTCTTTTGAAGCATGGTTTCCTATTTGTTTCCTTTTAGCTGAAAGCAATGATCCATCTTTATTTTTCTTCCTAAAAGGCTACCCCAAAATTAAACAACTCGGATATTTAACAAATAGGCCCATCAGCTACAGCAGGAAACAACAAGCATTCCCGTGAGGGTGCGCTCAGAGCCGTGAAATGACAGTGATAAACGGGGCACACAGAAGGGCCGCGTGCAGCGGGGTCGACAGCTGCTCCCGTCACTCTCGACAGGACTTCTGAGGACAGTTGGACGGGACTTGGCCAAGCCCGCTCTTTTCTCAATCGGCCATTCAACACTGTAGGAGCTCCCCGTTCCCACCCAGGTCCCCCAAATGAAGGCTCTGTGGGGGATGGGGGTTGTGGTCCAAGTAGGACCTGATCACCTGCTTGGGAAGAAATCTTTATGGATGATGCGGTACCCTAGAAAAGAACTGACATCCTGGAGTCAGACAGAACTGTATTTAAGCTTGGAATGTGAATCCCAAAAGTGAGAGAGCCTTTTGTTGACAGCTACCTGCCTAGTATGTGCAAAGGTACTGGGGCCGTCACAGGTGTTTGATTTTAAAAAAAAAAGCTGCTGAATGAATGAATGAGCCATCAAACTCAGAATTCAATACTTCATCATCACAAGTCATGGGTCAAATTACTGACTCTCTCCAACCGTCAGGTTTCTTGTCTCTCAAACTGGAAAACCATCCCCACCACCCAATGACCGTACAACATGGCACCCAGTGCATCAGAGGTGTTACCAACCACACCCCACCCTCCCTTCCTCCATCCTCCCATCTCCTCCCGACTTGGGTGGGCACCCAACAACAACATGAGCAGGGCTCACATGGGGGCCTTGAAGTTGGCCCAGGGGAGGAGCTGGCTTGGAGCAGAGGCAGATGTCCTGAGGACGAAAGAGAGCAGATGAAGCCCAGAGGAAATAGGAGAAACGCAGATGGGACTGTGAGCACAGAGGAGGAGAGCGGGGTCTGCAGAATCAAGGGTGGGAGCGACAGAGATCAGGCTGCAAGAGTAACAGAGAGATGGGGGTTCATCCAGGAGCAAGAGATGCGGGCGAACTCGCAAGGTGGGCCTGAAGATGGGAGTTCTCGTGAGTCAAAAGCATTTGCCAAAGGACCAGGGGCTGGGGGAAGGAGGACACCGTCATCCCACCAAGCACCAGGTCATGGCTTTAAACCCACCTCAGGACTGGCAAAGATTTGCTGGCATCACCCAACAGGCAAAAGGGATACACAGAGAGCAACCCATTTTTAAAATACCACCAATAAAACTGCTTTAACAAGACATTCCTAACAGGCATGACACTAATGAGCCATCTCGGTGAGAAGCAAATGTTAATTTGCTCAGAATCCAGGGAAAATGATGGCATTTCAAGCAGGGGAAAACCCATGCAATCATTTGGCAATGAGGCCAGGACATGCATATATGCGTGCACAGGTACACAAGCACACACACCCTGCCTCGCCATTCTAAGCCAGACTAAAAGCCCATCTTCCCAGAGCCCCAATTCCTTTCCAAGGCGGATAGAAGAGTAATGATATGTTAACAGCAGCACTAAGAACAAAAGTAACTAACACTTCTGCTGTAAATTATTTAATTCTCCAAACAGAGTGTAGTAGGTCTTCTGTTGTCCCCACTTCACACATGAGAAAACTGAGGCTCAGAGAGTCTGAGAAACATCACGATCACACAGCGCATCTGCGGGGCATCTCCTGTTTACCTCATGGGGCTCTACAGGGTGCCAATCATTCTCAGATCACTTATGCCACTGAAAGACACAATCGCCAAAGCCAACAGCAGAGTCCAAGCGAGGACCCAAATTATCTTCATGTGACAAGTTGGTTCAATGCCTGGGATATATCTGCCAGGCACTCTGCAAGGTGCTGAGACAACAGAACCCAGGAAGTCCGAGTTCCTGGCCCTATGGAGCTTAAGAAGATGTCTCCTGTCTGTGTCTACTGGTGATGACACAACCATTTGTTGGGGAAGCCATGATTTGCCCACCTCCAGTGCCTATGGCACCAGGGGCTAAGCTAAGTACCCAGATCTGGCTGGTCTACCGAGCCCTCTCCAAGTGGCCACGGAGACTCCAGCCCAGGTCTTTAGCTGGGGTTGCTGAACCACTAGCATGGAAGCCTGAAGTCACAGTGCTGATTCTGCCTCTCCGGGTGAAGATGCCCCTGAGGATGCAGTCAAGGGAGGAAATGCCACTGAGACAGCAGGGACAGCATCACATCAGCGCCCACACCCAGCCAGACCTGAAGCCACCTCTTAGAACAGTCTGTGACATGAGCCACTAAACTCTGCTTAGCGATGCTTAAATCATTTTAAGATGGGTTTCTGGCACTCATAACAAAGAGTGACACAGACATAAAAAATAAGACAGAAACCATGATAGAAATGTACACCAAAAAACAGAGCGCCCAGGGGAAGGGATGTACAATTCCTCCTCACAAAAGACTTGACCGTGGTGACATTACAGGAAGGTGACTGATGAGTCAGAGAGCCTGGTCCTCTGGGGATGGAGACCCACAAATCCCAGGCACCAGGAATCAGTCATGCTCCAGGAAGTCTTACCATCTGCAGTCTCACCCTGGCCAAGAGTCAAGTGTTCTGAGAGCAGGGCCACAGCCTGCGCTTCTGTTTCCCAACAGTTGTTGCCAGAATGAAAAACACTGTCACTGGGGGTATCAATCAGCCCAGACCCTGCGACTGAGCTTGTGGAAGAATTTCCTTTCCATTTAGCTTGAAGATTCTTGAGAACGCCATTGAGTCTGTTTTAGAATTAGTCACTTTAATAAACAATCTTGATCTGAAAGACTAAGAGATACTAACAAACCAAAAACATCTTTAGCTGAGGGTATGGCTCAGACTCTCAAGAGTCTGCCTACAATGCGGAAGACCCAGGTTCAATTCCTGGGTCGGGAAGATCCCTTGGAGAAGGAAATGACAACCCACTCCAGTATTCTTGCCTGGAAAATTCCATGGACAGAGGAGCCTGGGAGGCTACAGTCCATGGGGTCGCAAAGAGTCGGACATGACTGAGCAGCTAACACTTTCACTCTTCAGTCATAATTTTAGTAGTCAAACAACAAGAGCAACACAGACAGACTGTGGAGATGCTGTAGGTTCGGTTCCAGACCACCACGATAAAGCAAATCACAATGGGTTCAGGGTTTTTGGTTCCCCAGTGTGTATAAAAGTTACGTTCACATTGTCCTGCAGTCTATTTAAAGGACACAATAGCACTGTGTCTTTAAAAAAAAAAAACAAAAAAAAAAAACCACCTTAGTTAAAAAAATACTTGATTGCTAAAAAATGCTAACCAGCATCTGAGACTTCAGTGAGTCATAATCTTTTTGCAACAGTCCCATCAAAAGCACTGATCACGGATCACCATAACAGATATGATAATAATGAAAAAAATCTGAAATAGGGACTTCCCTGGTGGTCCAGTGGTTAAGAATCCTTCTGCCAATGGAAGGGACACGGGTTTGATCCCTGCTCCAGGAAGACTCCACATGGTATGGAGCATCTGAGCTCCATGCCACAAATACTAAGCCCGTACACCCACAGCCTGTGCTCCACGACAACAGAAGCCGTGCCCCAGCTCGCCACAACTAGAGAAAGTCTGCTCAGCAGTGAAGACCCAGCGCAGCCAAAAATAAATCTTAAAAAATGATAAAAGAGTTTAAAATATTTGGGGAATTACGCAAACGTGGCACAGAGACAGGAAATGAGCAGATGCTGTTGGAAAACGGCACCGATAGGCTTGCTCGACACGGGGCTGCCACCAACCTTTGATTTGTAAAAACACAGCATCAGTGAAGCTCAATAAAGCGAGGTATGACTGTAGCTGTCATGATAGAGCAGCCACAGTTCACAAAGTATACCGTGCAGGAGGCTCATAAATATTCTACATGCAGATTCTCACTACATTGTCCCAAGACTCTAAAACAGGTATATACATCTCCATTTTACAGGTGAGAAGACTGAGGCTTAGGAAAACAGGGTCTGCCCAGGGGAACAGCTCGAGTCCATGACCCTGCCCTTCCCGCTGTCTGGCCGTGACGCCCTGTGAATATGGTCCCTGGGTGGGGCTGAGCTCCATGGGACGGTCCTATGGAAGTCGAGAGGCTCGTGACTCAGCACGAAGGGCCCTGGCCACCTGACACTCAGTAAGATGGTGACCTCAACCAAAACGACCGCCTCCCTGGGGCAACCCCAGCACGTGGCCCATTCAGCGCCTTCCTGAGTCCTCTCTGCACCCACCAATGCCCCGCATTCTCTGATTCCTGCACTCGCTCTCACTCACACACTCGGTTTTTATGTGCCTAGAGACTCCACCTGTTAGGATCTGAACTGTGTTCTCACCAAATTCACATAGTGGAATGAAATCCTAAACCCCAGGATATCAGAATGCTACTGTATTGGAGATAGGGTCTTTAAATGAGGTCACCAGGGTGGCCCGAGGCCAGTATGACTGGTGTCCTTAGAAGAGGAGACCAGGACAAGGACATGGCTGAGGGAAGACCATGTGGGGAAGGCCGCCATCTACAAGTCAAGCAGAGAGGCCCCAGAGGAAAGTGACTCTGCTGGCACCCTGGTCCCAGACACCCCCAGCCTCCAGAGTTGGGAGAAAACGTAACACGTCATTTAAGTCACCCAACCCGTGACATTTGGTCATGGTGGCCTGAGCCAATTAATATTCCCTCTAATCTCCTCAAATTAGAGGAGCTCCTAACCTGCTGCCAAGTCTGATGGCTCAGAAGCTTAACAAGAACCCAGTGATCTGAGCTGGACCATAAGGAAGACTGGGCATCAGAGAATTGATGCTTTCAAACTGCGGCACTGGGGAAGACTCTTGAGAGTCCTTTGGACTGCAAGGAGATCAAACCAGTCAACCCTAAAGGATATCAACCCTGAATATTCATTAGAAGGACTGATGCCGAAGCTGAAGCTCCAATACTGTGGCCACCTGATGCAAAGAACTGACTCACTGGAAGAGACCTTGATGATGGGAAAGACTGAGGGCAGGAGAAGGGAGTGGCAGAGGATGAGATGGTTGGATGGCATCACTGACTCAATGGACATGAGTTTGAGCAAACTCCGAGAGATGGTGAAGGACAGGGAAGCCTGGTGTGCTAAAGTCCATGGGGTCACAAAGAGTCGAACATGACTAGCATATAACAACCACCACAAATATGTTCTACAAATAAAGCTGCCCAGGGGCTGTTTCACCATCAACGCTGACCACACATGTGACTCACAGAGAAGACATGAAATCCCGAGTCCCCTAGTTTTCTAACACAACAACCCAGAGGCCCATTAACCCTACAGGAAGCCTCAAGTATGTCTCCCCACTCTTAGCAGCTGCCTCCAAATGTCCCTGACAATGGCCCACAGTAACAAATGCACCAAGCTCCAGCCAAATGGGGTCGCCTCCACTGACCCCAGCCACGATCACTGCAACACCCCCACCCCACCTCCTGTACACACATGGCTTCCAGGCCCTGTGCCCCCTTCACTGTCCCACTGAGACTGGGTACATTATTATCCCCATTTAACTCCAAAAAACTGAAAGCACTGGTTTAGGCTTGCAGACTTGCGAGTGACCTAGATTCAAACCCAGGCCATCGGACTCCGGACTCCAGTCGGGGTTGACCGACTACGGCCTGGGGGCCACAGCCAGCCTTGCTGACTGCTTAGGCACAGCAAGCCTCATTGGAACACAGCCCTGCCGAGTCCTTTCTGAGCTGGCCACAAAGACGAGTAGATGCCGCGTGACCACGTGGCTGTAAAGCTGAACAAACCGTCTGGCCCTTTACAGAAAGCTTGCCACAGACTTCCCTAGTGGTCCAGTGGTTAAGAATCCAGCGGCCGATGTTGGGGACAGGGTTCAATCCCTGGGCCAGGAAGAGTCCACACTCTACGGAGCAACTAAGCCCATGCGCCACAACTACTGAGGCCCCGCTCCAGGGCCCATGAGCCGCAACTACTCTGGAGCCCAAGTGTCCCAGAGCCTGCGCTCCACAAGGAAGCCGCCGCAACGGGAAGTCCGCACAATCAATGAAGTGGCCCTCACTCGCCACAACGAGATAAAAGCCCATGTCTTACTCAGTTCTAATGAGATGGACGAGCCTAGAGTCTATTATACAGCATGAAGTCACTCAGAGAGAGAAAGATAAATATTGTATACTGATGCATATATATATGGAATCTAGCAGTAAGGTACTGATCAGTTTACTTGCAGGGCAGCAATGGAGAAAGAGACATGGAGAACAGACTTATGGATGTCGGGGGAGGGGAGAAAGGAGAGGGTGAGATGTATGGAGACAGTACCATGGAAACTTACAGCACCATGTGTAAAATAGGCAGCCAACAGGAATGTGCTCCTGTTGTATGACTTGTATGACTCCGGGAACTAAAACACGGGGCTCTGTAACAACCTAGAGGAGTGGGATGCAGAGGGAGATTCAGGAGGGAGGGGATATATATATATATATATGTATACCTATAGCTGATTCATGTTGATGTTTGACAGAAAACAACAAAATTCTGTAAAGCAATTATCCTTCAATTAAAAGATAAAGTGGCAAATAATAATAATAATAAACTGTTTCACGGTAAAAAAAAAAAAAAAAAGAAAGAAAAGAAAAGCCCTCACAGAAACAAAGACTCAGCACAGCCAAAAATAATAAGTAGTAATTCTTTTTTTAAAAAATGGGAGCTTTGCCAACCTTGCTATCGGCTCCTGACCTCACACCAAGCCCATCCCATTCAACCCTTCCAGACTCTCCCCAACTCTGACTGCCCTTCGCACCCTGACAGGAGAAAAACTAAAACAGAGAGAAAAAAAATTGTATTTAAATATAATCCTCCTGATAAAATAAAGAAGAAATCAAATTCTCTGCAGGTTCTTTTGTTCTCAGGCATTACCAAGATGTCAACCTCATACAAGATAATAAATAAGAAGAACCAGCAAAGTGCTTCCCAAATATTTAATTAATGCATTTTATCTGCTTCACCACCTGGGAACAATGGGCCACAGGTTGGAAGATCAAGTCTAAACCTTACTGTTGAATTCTTGGTTTTATAAAGTGCTTGTCACAACCTTGATATTACTTAAATGTAGCTTTTTTTCTGTTATTATTAATTAGGTTTTTTCCTAACAGTCGGTATCACAATTAACCTTCAAAGAAGAGCTGCTGGGATGCATGTAACTAATTTTTACAAAGCAAACCTTTCCCAAGTCACCCCGTGCTGGCTTTCCATTCCTCCCTCTTTTGGCAGATTTCCTTGTCAAATTAAGATCTGCTCTGATACCGTGCAAATAAATGGCTGCAACATTCTAACAATGCTGCCGTTCTTACCAATGACATTCAGAGGGGTCAACTGGAGTGGAGACAGTCAAAATGGAGGCATTCTTAGATTTTGATTCTCTTTTCCCAGGGCAAAATTTTGCAAAGGAAAGTCAGTTGAAACTTGGGTGTCATCACATGGTTTCTGTTCCTTTCACAAGGCAGTTGCCTTGCAATGTTGATGTAACATACTTACCATTATGGAGGATTATGTAAGGGGCCAGAGGGAAAGAGCTTTCTGGGTGAAGTCACTCAGAGCTTGTGTCCTGGTTGAAAACTTTGCTGTTGCTTTCTCTGCTTCTTTAATTTCTCTCAACATCTTTCATTACCTGATGGGGTTACTGGGGTTTTAAAAATGAATGTCCAGGCAGCCTGGGAGGTTTCAGAAATTTCCCAGAGAAATGGATTGCTGGGTGAGGAGGACCATTTATCAGCTCTGAGCTGAGTTCATGGTACACTGGTTACCATCAGAGGGGCTAGGAGATGAGCAAAGAACCAACACTTAAACTTCAAGGTCAACTAACTGGGCTTTGTGCTCAGTTGCTAAGTCATGTCTGACTCTTTGCGACCTAATAGACTGTAGCCCGCCAGGCTCCTCTGTCCCTGGGATTCTCTAGGCAAGAATACCGCAGTGGGTTGCCATTTCCTTCTCCAGGGAATCTTCCTGCCCCAGGGATTAAACCCGAATCTCCTGCATTAGCAGGCAGATTCTATGCTCCTGAGCCACCTGGGAAGCCCCCTTGAGGTCAACTACATGGGGGCAAAAGTACTAGACAGAACCACTTCAACAGACGAACTCAGGCCAGGGATTACAAATTGGTTTTGCTCACTCTGTATAACCTATATGGAAGGAAAATTTCAGCCAGGTGTCAACATGTAAATGCCAAAAGCATTTCCCAGGGCAAGAGTCAGCTGGCACTGACCCAGGGCCATCCTCTCTGGACACTCCCATCTTCCACACAGTCCTCCCACGGCCTCCCTCAGCCATGCTCCCAGCCTGGACCTCACTGGGGTGTGTGTTGGTGAGGCCACCTTCACAGCACCCAGGGACCAGTTGGTGATAAGTTGCTCTGTTCTCTTAGACTCCAAAGATACGGTCCTCAAAACTAAAGGGTTGCCTAAAAACCCATGGAATGCTGAGAAAATGGACTCAGTCATGAAGAAAAAAATGGGATGGCTCAAATAACCAACCAATAAGATAAGCTTGCATCTATCAACTGCCTGTTATGTAAAGAATTTGAAAATCCGATTCTGTCTACTCCCAACAAACCTAGGAGGTAGGCCCATATTACAGATGGGAAAACTGAGGCACGGGAGAGAAGTGATAAAGTCAGTATTCAAACAGTATTCAAATAAAGTCAGTATACATCCCTCTCGAGAGCACAAGCCCTTAACCACCCTAATAGTGTCCCCCCAGGGAGGGAACTCAGAATCCAGGGTCATTTTCTGCTGTGTCTGGACACCAGAGAGCAACCCTGAGCTCCAAAGACAAAGTTCTCCTCTGAGTACATTCTCGGTCTCTCTGAAGGTTCAGCCTGGTGCTCATCTCCCTTTTCACCTCTGGGCAGGCAACAATTTCTGGCCAGTTGTTTTGTATTCATCATGGTATTGCACAGTTATTTTCTCTTGAGGGCAAAGGACAGTGCTGGTTTTTCTCATAAATAAATTTACGTTAGGCAAAAACTGAGAACCAATTTAGAGAAAATATTAAATTGGTACTGGTGGGCAGATATGGCAAAAACCATGACAGTCAAATAGGAATGACTCAACTCAAGGTGACAGCGTGAAGATATGTGGCGGGTGATGACTCAGCCTTAGGTAAGTGCATCTTCAGGAGGGTCGTTGGAAGAGGGTGCTCAAGACAATCCCTGGGTACGCAGAAAGAAACACGGGTGCTCCAACTTAGAGCTGGCTCTACCTGACATCTTAAAAGGTTTCAGGGTTTTGCTTTGTCTCATAAATAATCTATGCATATTGCAAACAAAGATGTACACTGCAGATTTCTTTTTATCAACTGGGGTATTCCACCAAAGCAGCTCAGCTACCCATGACCAGATTTCTGCTTTTCCAAGGGGCAGGATCCCACGAGATCCGCAGTGATCACCTGGTGGGCATCACCTGCCCACCCGCCCCCCCCGCCCCCCCAGCATCCATTTCTTTGTCCTTCCTGTGATGGCCTCTGACTTCCACTGGCGACCCCGTGTAATTCTGGGCAAGAGGCTCCTCTCCTGGCTCCAGGGTGGAACATATGATGGGACTAGACAGTCAGGGAACTCCCCGCTCCACTGCCACCACCAGCATGACTGGGACGACGGGTTCTGGCTCAGGTCCTCTGTGGGACACTGGGACAAATGCTTGTCCTCTGTGTCTGCTCCACCCACTTCTCCACAAATCAATCTCTCCGTATCTCACTGAGCGAAAGGATAAGCCAATGGGTGAGCCTAGAGCCACCGGTTTTCCTCACTGCTGGCTCGGCTAGTGAGCAGGGCTCGGCTATGGAAAAGCAGCGACTCCTGGGGAGCAGGCGAGGCCGGTGATGAGGGATGCCTGCGGCTGGCGGGAGGGGCGTTTCAACCTACACTCTGACCTCCTCCTGCTGGAAGCTACAGAAACCTGCCGCCAACAAACTCACGACGGCCGAGCCCAAGCAGTCCTCCCCAACCAGGAAAATTTCTAAGAGAGAGAACGCTACTTCTTCCTTCTTCCTGATTAAGTGCCTCCACAGTCCACAGAGCCAGGAAGAACCCCTCCCTCCCAGGGCTGTTGCAGGAGGGATCTGAGCCAACACGTGCCGAGCACGGAGCAGACACTTCCTGGGACTGCTGCCCCTACCACTTCTCTAAGCAGCTGAGGCTTAGAGAGTTTCAGGAACAAGTCCAGGGTCACCCGGTTAAGAATGCATATTTGATTCATTTCATATTCATTCCACGTTTGTTAAGCATCCATTGTGTGCAAGCCACCATGTATACAATGATACCTAATACAGACAGGTACCTTCACCCTACATTCACAGACAGTGAAAGTGAAAGTGTTAAGTCACACAGTTGTGTCTGACTGTTTGCGACCCCATGGACAATAGCCTGGCCAGGTTCCTCTGTCCATGGAATTCTCCAGGCAAGCATACTGGAGTGGGTTGTCGTCCCCTTATCCAAGGATCTTCCCAACCCAGGGATCAAACCCAAGCCTCCTGCATTGCAGGTGGATTCTTTACTGTTGGAGCCACCGGGGAAGCCCTCACAGACGGTGCAGGTACTAACTGAATGTGTACTGGATTGCTCACAAAGTGGGGAAGTGCAACTTGGATGTGCTCTCTGTGGCTTGACAAGCAGTGCCTCCCACTTTCAGGGGATGGAAGGGTGGCTGTCACTGTGGGTCTCCAGACAGAACCCAGGAAAGGCCAGCTGGTACTCGAGTGGTCCCTGGGTCTGGGGCCCAGCTGCTCAAACTCCCCAGCATCTCTAGATGAGTCACTAAGCCCCATCATACAAGAAAGGGATGGGGTAGGGGGACTTCCCTGGTGGTCAAGTGGTTAAGAATCCACCCGCCAATGGTGGAGACACAGGTTTGATCCCCAGTCTGGGACAATCCCACATGCCATGGAACATCTAAGCCACAATTAATGACCCAGCGCTCCAGAGCCCGGGAGCTGCAACACCTGAGCCCACGTGCAGACTCCTGAAGTCCACGTGCCGAGAGCCAGTGCTCTGCAACACGAGAAGCCACTGCGATGAGAAGCACAAGCATTCCAACGAAGAGTATTCCCCGCTCGCCACAATTAGAGAAAGCCCATGGGCAGCGATGAAGATCCAGCACAGCAAAAAAAAAAAAAAAACGGGACAGGAAAAGAAAAGATGGGTTGTTCATGAGGATCGTGGGAAAGAGCCATGATAGAAAACTGTCAGGGGATGAGGAGACGATGGGGGAAGGGGACACCAGCCCAGGGGGCAGGACCCAAGATGGGAAAGGTGGGGAGCATCACATGTGGAGGCCTGTGGCCAAGCACAGGCCCTGCCTGCCTACAATCTGTGCATGGAGTCCTGGGAGCGGCCATCTCTGGGCCCACAGATCAGAAGAGCGCCCACCAGCCCTTTCCCTGGAGAAGCCCTGGGATCCTAGAATGACACTTCCTTGCTTTGTGAGCAATCCAGTGCACATTTAACTGTTTAATATCTGACACTGTCTGTGGGGGCTTCCCTGGTGGCTCAGATAGTAAAGAATCCACCTGCAATGCAGGAGAAGCCCTGGGAATGACACGGTAGAGAGAGAAACTCCTGGAGGACAGGGGCAGGTGGGAGGGGAATGACTGTGATTAGATTTCCTCCAAACAAAGGAGACAGGAACCAAGTTGAGCCAGAAGTGTACAGGTCATATTTCATTTAATAGTTAAAAAAAATCAAATAATAAAGTGAGATGTGTCTAACCAGGAGGGACATAGGGCTTCTGTCCTGGCCACCACTTCATGGTCTACTTTCCACCTGACAGCCACAGAAGCCTTTTAAACCCTGCCTCTGCTCAGAACCCTCTGATGACTTTGCACGTGGCCTTGGAAGCTCCCACTTCCTGCCATCTTCCGAGCTCACCATGCAGTGGCCTTGTCTTCATCACTCTGTCCACCTGGAGGCCGCGGGAAAAGCCAAGATGGAGGAGCACACACAGAAACCGGGAGAAGGAAGGAGCAGAAGGCAGAGAGGGGGGCGTGCCTGTGTGAGCCCACGGGGCGCAGCAGTGGGGATGGAGGGAGTAATCCCTAGGCGGACAGGGCTGGCCCTGAAGTAACGAGAGGAAGGTCTGATGCCAGGAGAGCCGCCTTCTACAGCTGACAGCAGTCAACAACAAGTCAGCCCCGCCCTGGGACAATTTGCCCTGGATCCTTCCACACCAGGCCCTCCGACCTACCAAGCTTGATCCTGCCTCTGGCCTTTGGCTGGCTGTCTGCCCGGGACGCTACACTCCTAGACCTTGAACTTCAAGCACTGCCTCCTCAGAGGACCCCTGACCATTCTGCCCTGCCCCTCACCCAGCTGTCACCCCATCATGTTACCCGGTTTTTTGCAGAGTAGGGGGCTCTACTGGGAATCAGCTTGGCTGTGTATCTGTGCCTTTGCTGACTGTCTCCCCGAGAATGTCACCTTCACTCCAGCCGAGAACATGTGCCTTGTGCCCCGCTTAGGCCCCCAGCACCTGGCCCAGAATATGTGGTTTCTTTAGTGCTGACAGCCCTCCGCTGTCTGTTTTTGTAAATACAGTTTTATTGGCATTGGCTCCGTCTCCTAGGGCTGCCATGACAACATGCCACAGGCAGGGTGGCCTAAGTAACAGAAACGTACTGCTCCCAGTTCTGGAGGCTGGAAGTCCAAGGTCAAGGTGTCCACGGGCTGGCTTCTCCTGAGGCCCCTCTCGTTGGCTTACAGATGGCCACCTTCTCACTGTGACCTCATGTGCCTTTCCTCTTGGAGCGCACAGCCCTGGTGTCTCCGTGTGTGTCCAGATTTCCTCTTCGCACAAAGACATCAGTCTTCCTGGTCGCTCGGGGACCTACTCTTATGACCTCATGTTTAGTCACTCAGTCGTGTCCGATTCTTTGCGATCCCATGGACTGCAGCCCACCAGGCTCTTCCGTCCATGGGATTCTCTGGGAATGAATACTCGAAAGGGTTGGCATTTTCTACTCCAGGGGACTTTCCCCACCCAGGGATCGAACTCACATTCCCTGTGTCCCCTGCACTGGCAGGCGGATTCTTTACTCACTGAGCCATCGGCGATCTACTCACGGGCCTGTGTCCACTACGGTCACACTGCGGGGGGCAGGGCTTCAACACAGGAATTTGGGGCAGGAGGCGGGAACACCACTCGAGAGAGCAGAGCCACACCCATGGTTGACACGCGGCCTCTGGCCGCCACCCCGCTTCAGCAGCAGAGTTCGGTTGTGACACAGACCAGCACATGTGCACGGCTTGGAACATTTCCCAGCCAGCCCTGCACAGAAGCTTGCTGACTCCTGATCCAGAGCAGGGCTCCTGTTGTGTTTACTGTGTCATAATGATCCTCATTTTTCCCAAGACCCTTCATCAGAAGACCCCAGAGAAGCCCCACGCAGAGCACCAGGACATATTCTTCAGCTTCACTATCACCAGTAGTCTTATCACTCCCCTGGGTCGGTGACTGAGGCATCTCTGATTGCAGAGTATGATACCAGAGATGAAAAACCCAAGCCTGCAAAGCCATAATTAAGATACACCCAGGAAACAAGGGAAGAGAATTACCTGTCAAATGCCAGCCCTCCGGCAATCTGTGAGGATACACAGTTTGCTAACAGCACCTGCAGTGTAATTCAGAAACCACACGAGGACCGTTCGGAGGACAGAGGGATCTGGTGTTCCAGGAGGACACGGAATTGATACTAAAGGTGTCACTTTTTATCCACCAAGAGCTACCAAGGGCCCCAGACATGCCTGGCTTCTATTCTTCCTGTGGCTTTTTCTCCCTTTCGGTTCAACCACAATTTCAATTAGAGGCAAAGAACCTCAGTTTCAAAAGCTCAGGGAAGAAGATGCTGAAGACGCAGCTTTAGCTTTTTTAAAAAACAAATCTTAGATAGTGTTTCCCATGTTCCAGGCACTGTTCTAAACCTTTCATCTCCATTAACTCATTCAGTCCTCATGACAAATTGAAGGTGGGGGGACAGGCGTGGCATGCTATGATTTCCATCATACAGGTAGGGAAACAGATTCAGAAAAGGTAAACGGCTCAGCCGAGATCACACAGCTACAAAGGCAAGGGGCCAAGACTGCAATCCAGGCCATCTAGCTCAAGTTTGCCCCCAACCATCACTCTGTATTTCTTCTTTCAGGTGGAGAGATCTCATCTGTGGGCCAGTCATCCAAAATGCTATAATATTTCATATAATTCTAGGAATATATATAGCAGTCTAAACGAAGACTACATACAAAAGTCTAAAAGGAAGAATGACTAGCTTAGACACCAAAGAGCTAAGATCATAAACACTCTCCACATTATAAGAAACCACTGTTGTGAGATTCCATTTACTGAGACTCTATTACTTACATAATCATTCTCTGAACCAGTATCAGTGGGGAAGCTACTCCACACCCAGCACTGGGTGAGGTGCAAAGAATACAATGGAAATGGAAAGTGACACCACCCTGCCTTCAAGGGACTTGCAGTCAAAGGGTGAAACAGACAGAAAACAAATGCTCACACAAACAATCACAGATTAAGACCAGAGATAACAGGAACCAGGCTAGGAACTGACCTAGTTCATCCTGGTGGGTCATGGAAGGGCCCTTCTCGCCCGGCGGGAATATACCAGGTCACAGCTGGCAGGGGCTTTCCCAGAAGACGGACGGGCCCATGCAAAGGTCCTAAGGTCAGCCTGTGGCTGGGCACCCTGGCACAGACCATGAGGGAGGTGTCATCACACTTATTTCACAGAGGTATCACCTGAGCGGTTAAGACTCAGGGTCTCAAAGCTCCTACGTCACAAAGCCATACCTTCCTGACTCCCAAGGCCATCTTGTCTCCAATGGGCCATGCCATCCTCTGTCTGTGAGAGGGCTTTCAAAGCCAATAGACTTTCTGGTTTTCTGGATCCCATAGGAATGTCTCAGAGCCAATTTTGTAAAAGTTCTATTTCCATCTTCTAAGAGTGGACAACACATCTAGGAAATCATTTCGTAACACAGAAGTTACCTGGCCCATAAATTTTTTAAACAATAGAGCCCTATGGAAGCACCTCCTCCACCCCTTGGTCCCCAGGAAAGCAGCAAAAGGTGTTCCTGAGGAGGACGAGAAGATAAGGCGCTAGATCCTGAGCTCCAAAGAGACAGGAGGCCCTGGGCTCCCCTGCCCTGCGCGCCTCACCTCTGCTCCTGGGACAAAACCTGCCTCGTGGGACACTTTATTCTCAGCTGCATTCACAAGAAAAGCTCTTTGGGCTCATTGACAGAGCTTTCTTAAAGACAGACCCCCAACTCCCACCAACTGGCACAGAGCTAAGGGAAAACCTTTACGATACAGGTGATGGGTTTTCATTCAACTTGCATCTGTTATGCACCAGCCCCTGGCCAAGCACTGGGAATCTGGAGGTAGGTAAGTCATAAATAAATTACAATGCTGTTAGTGTTGTGATAGAAAGACAGTCAAGGGGCTGGGATGGGAGGGGGCATTCACTCATTCATTCAACAAACAGTGATCAAGCACTGTAACAGACGCTGCTCCCTTTCCCCCAACATTCTTTCTGCTTTAAAGTAATAAAGCTAATAAGTTGTGCTAGACACATGGCTGCCAGAGAGACTACGTTTCCCAGCATCCCTTGCAGCCCAGCATCCCTTGCAGCTAGCTCAGCATGGCCATGGGACCAAGTTCCACCCAATGAAATGCAAACGAGTGATGTGAGCAACTCCTGGGTCTCACAGCCAAGGTACTGCCTCTCCCTTTCCCCTTTTCGAGGGCCAGCAAAGCAACAAGACAGAAGGAACCTGGGGACTTCCCTGGTGTTTTAAAGTAAGACTTTAAAAAAAAATGAAGTAACCTGGGTCCCTACATCATGTCACAAAGAAGAGCTGCATACCTGCAAGACCCCATACCAACTCAAGCACTCATGTAAGAGAGAAGTAATTTTTTCCAGTTAACCCAAAGATAATCTGTCTGTATTAAACTCATTATAACAAGCCCCACCCATTTTTGTTGTTGTTCAGTTGTCAAGTCATATCTGCCTCTTTGCCCCCGCAATGGACTGCAGTACACCAGGCTCTCCTATCCTTCACTATCTCCTGGAGTTTGCTCAAATTTATGTTTATTGAGTCAGTGATGCCATCCAGCCATCTCATTCTCTGCTGGCCCCTTCTCATTTTGCCTTCAATTTTTCCCAGCATCAGGGTCTTCTCCAATGAGTCAGTTCTATGCATAAAGTGGCCAAAATACTGGAGCTTCACCTTCAGCCCTTCCAATGAATATTAAGGGTTGATTTCCTTTAGAATTGACTGGTTTGGGTAGCATGGGCAACCCATGCTGCCCATCTGTTCTACGTGCCAGGAATGCAGCAGTGACAATCGAAGTCTCTGCTCCACAGAGCTCACCATCCTAACCACAGGCAGCCATCGACAAGTACTTCAGACTGTGTTGCTCCAAAGGAAGGAAGGTGAAGGGTTTGAGATTCATCCCTGTGAGCATGCATGCTCAAACACACCCATTCGAGGAAGTGAGAGCTCAGACCTAAAGGCTGAGAGCTGCCGGCCCTGGGAAGAAACTTCCATCCAGAGGTGGCTTTGGGAAGACATAGAAGAAGGCCACTGCAGGGTTGTCCAGAGAGTAGAGGGGAGAATGAGACCAGAAATGAGGATGGAGGAAGGCACCTACACCAGCCCAAGAAGCCCAGGAGGACTGCCTGGAAGAAACGACACCTGGTGGTTGCTGTTCAGTCACTCAGTCACATCCAACTCTTTGCAACTGAACAACAAACCCCTGGGCAGGATATCAAATGATGTCCACAGGCAAGAAGGCATGCTTCCAGCAGAGGGAACTGCATAACAGAAGGAGCTCAGGAGGGAGCCCTCGGCATCTTCAGTTCCCATCTGCCCCTTTTGTGAGGGAACCTGCTGGAAGACCCCAGACACAGGTCCAGCAACCTTGGGGAGGAGAAGCACTGAAGGGTTGGAAACAATCAGCAGGTTCCTGGCTCAGGGGGATTTCAGAAAGCCAGAAAGTGACTCCTCTGAACCCCGACAGGGTTTCAAATGAAGAGCTTGATTTTTAAATGATGCATCCTTGCCCTGTGGAGTAGATTATAAATGACCAGCCCTGGCTTATAACTTTCTTATCTAAAGGAAGCCTTACTTTATTTTTAATACAATTTATAACTAGGTGATGGTCCTCCCAGGGAAGCTTCATCTCATTATATGCTGTCCTCTCCTCCTTCCACAGTGGTTACTGAGGAAACATCCAACTTCCCCTGCCTGCTTCCATGACGGCGGTCCATGGAGAGACTCCAGGGGACATTTCGGGGCAGAAATGCAGCAAGCAGCCCTTTCATAGCTCACGTGCTGTCTTGCTCACTGCTGACTCATGACTTTGGGTGAAGCAACAGCTGAGTCTGCAACTCCTCCATCCCTCCTGGTCCTCCTGGGGGTCACCCTCTCCTGGGCAGGGCTGCAGGTCTATCTCCATGATGAAGGGCCCAGCTGCTTCGGGGCACCCACAGCACCCTGGGGAAGGAACGAGAATGAACATGGCCTTGGCCCAGGCATGGTGCTAGCCTGCTCTTCATCTCACACTTCAGGTCTGTTTGTCCTTGCTGGCAGCTGCCCTGAGGACTTCAAACTCCAGCATCAGTGGTGAAAACAACAGCCCTACAGAGGTTCAACCTGCTTCTGCAATTGTGTCAGAACAAGCTCCCAGACCAGATTCTAGAACATCCGTGTGTATAGACTGCTTGGCAGTTGTGCTTCTCTCTCGGAACACCAACTGTTGCATGTTTGACTTTAGAAGTATGAAGACAAAATATGACCCAGTATTGAGCCGGGACGTGAGCTGTGCAGATCAAAGGGGTGTGCGTGGCTTCCAGGCCAAAGGCAGGGGGATGATCACAGGCAACATGACACCCACGCTGGAGTCTCAACTTCACTGCCCTTTCTAAGGGACACTCCCAGTTTCTCCAAACCACACTGCACCTCTAGCCTGGCAGTGATGGACACGGGTGATTAGAAGTTGTGAGCTGGCCCTGCCTCCTCGTCACCACCAGGGTTGGAGAGTGGCCAGGTGAGGACAATTGCACCCACCTCCACGGTCCTCATGATGGCCCTTCATTCAACACACATCTAGAAAGGAACTACTACGCACCAGGAACCATGGAGGCTCTAGGATACCAAGCTCCCAGACCAGATTCCAGAACATCTGTGCGTACAGATTTCTTGGTGAATAAAGCAACCTCTGCTCTCATGGAGAGGATGAATAAGCCAAGAAAGGCACAGGGGACACACATCAGCATACGTATGGGGGCAGGGAAGAAAATTGAGGGGGAGGGCGGCACCGTGGGAGGAGGCAGGGTATTCTGGAGACGAGGATTAGGGAGAAGGGTCTTCCTGAAAGGCAGATCTCTGAGCAGGGACCATGAAACCTTCAGGACAGTGAACGCTGGCAGGCTGTCTGCTACTGTCACAGCATCAGCTACAGACATGGGCAGGGTTGTGGAGATGGCTGGTTAGATGTGTATCTTTGCATCTCTCCATCCGAGCACCTTGGGCATAGGATGAGACTCGCTGTTCTGCAGATAACAAGCGCTCTGTCTATAACAAAGGTCTTAACTGAGCACGACGCCAGTGGACCCAAAACTCTCGGAGGAGTGTATCCCTTCACTCCCCTCTCTCAGGGTACACACAGAAATCAGAGGGGGGCCTCAGAAACCAAAAGCACTCCCAAGAACAACGGTGGGTCGTCTTATCTTGGAGCGCTTTCTGCTGATGCTAGTGCCCCAAAGAGAAACGACCTTTCCATCCTAGCAAGGATGCCTTTTACACAAAATCTCTGCCATAAGCACGCATGTTTGAGCCTTTATCCCCAGCCAACTGTGACCTGCGTTTCCCTGACTCACTCTTCTCTTCTCCACACACAGCAGGTTAATGATCTTCTAATGGGTCTGGACGTAATCGACAGCTTACATAATTACACTTATAATTGCCATACCCTGTCGCTTTTGCTCACGAGATAAATAAATCCTTAGGTGTTGTCAAGACTCTCCAGCGGAGAAACTGATGGAACGGTCTTTAATTTGTACCTGTCCAGGAACATCTTTTACGTGTAAACAGCAACAGCGAATATTACAACAGGCATGGCAGCCATCAGCCTTGGACCCAGGAAGTCAAGGCTTTTTCTCTGTTTTGTCCACTGTGAACCCCTGGCACCCAGAGCAGTGACTGGCACGTAGTGGGTACTCAGGACGTATGTGGAGGATAAGCGAGCAGGCGTGCTGCGGTTTGAGAGCTGTGCCTGTCCGAGCCACGTGCTGCGGCGACCCGGGGGTCACCCAGCGAACCTGAGGCAGGAATCAAGTCCGGGACCACCCCAGGCCCCACGGGGAAATGGTCACAAGGCCACACAGCCAGGACAGATGGAGCAGAGGCTGCAGACATCAGAAGCCACCCGGCAAGGGGACCAGGTGGAGTGCCAGATGGTGGAGGATGAGGAACAGCAGGCGTTTGTCTACCAGACCAGCTGGGTGTCACCTCTGCTGCTGGCTGTGTGACACCCTCAGAAGAGTGAGGCTGGGGGTCTGGGAGTCCCGAGGGTCAGGATCACCAGGGAGGCGAAGGACGACATGGAGGGTTGGTGGCAGCACTCTGCCGGCAGCTGGGGTCATATTTGATCACATGAATGACCAGCCTGGCCACGCCGGTGCTCCATTCGAGTCCTGACGGAAGGCAGCCAGGCACTGCCCGCTGTGCAGACAGGCCCCCGGGAATCCCAGAGCCACTCGGGCTGTGACACTCACAGATGGCTCAGGAGCCCGAGGGGCCCCCACAGAGTCTACACTGACAGCCTCCTGCCTC